>NW_027069956.1:350188-580159 GCF_002906115.3 Quercus suber | reverse complement strand
ATAATTAAATAATTAAAATAAAAAGTATGTGGAGGTCACATTAAGTATCCTAAATGGATTTCCTAAATAAATAAATAAATAAAGTTTTTTGTTGGTGTAAACAATGTTTCTTTTGGTGGTTTCGTATATACTTAGAAAATCCATTGGACCGCGAATTCTTTCGCATATGCAATGATCTAACTCGTTATCACTTTCAAAACTAATGTATTAACTTTTTGAGTCTAGAGTCTGGACTAGCAATTGGAGCTACTGAATCATGCTTTGTTTTGCCTATATGAGGCTTAAATTGACTTGATTTTGGATGTGTTAAAAATTGCCTAAGTGTTATTTTTTGACGACATAATAATGTACTGTCTAACAACATTGTTTGCTTTCTATTTTCTTTTTTTTGATAAATAATTTGTTTTCCTTTTAAAATTTTACAAAGTCCATAGCTCAATTAATATTTGTAAGCTGAAATACAATATTTTTCACAACCTATTAGTCAAGTTATTGATTTTCACATGGACGAATTAGCCAAAAAAAAAAAATCACATGAATGAACCACTCTCACTACTTTATTATCTATTTTACCATCTTAGTAATTGTGAGAAAAATTGATGTATTTATAAGAGTATTATTTAAGGGGCTTCCCTGTTTGGGATCCTTATTTTTCTGGTTAAAAAATGCCCAAACATTCCTATGTTTAAATAGAGACAAAACAAAAGGATAATCAAGTAAAAATACAACTCTAACCTCCCACTAAAACATTGCCTAAAAAATATGGTCACTCTCCTGTATATTTTCAAATTTCTTTATTCACTTATGAATTAGATTCTCAAAATAAAAATTATATATATAAAATAAAAACATAGATTTTTTTTTTTGCTACAAAATAGGACCACTAAAAAAAAAGCACGAGCAAAGCACATGTGATGAGACTAATTTTATAAATTAATAGTATAATAGAGGCTCTTGAGAAAGTATATCATGGTCTAATATCCTTGTTTTTGTACTGCTTTCATTCATTTTCTTTCGCCTTGACCATATGCATTCTAAACGGCTCATATTTTATTGGGGTTGTTCTAGAACCACAACTTTGATGTGATAGACTATGAATAACTACTTATCACATAAATTCATCATTTTTTCTCCACCACTCATATTTGTGTTATCGAAATTGTGGCAAAAAAAGGTTGTGGTCCTATTTTTCTCAATTTGACTGTTTGTTACTTGCCTCAGAGATTTTAGTTTTCAAAGAAGCTGAGGGCATTCCCATTAAAGGTGCTAAAAGTGGTATATGCTAAATTTTACCATCAACACACAAAAAAAGCCACTCCATCAAAGATTTCAAATGACAAATTTTTTGACAAACAGCTACAGTGAGCCTGTATCAACATAAGCTCATTGTAGCTAGATTGTAAACAAAAAAAAAAAAATATATATATATATATATTCACCAACGGCTCTTTTTTTAATTTCTGTCTCTCTTTCCTCTCTCTCCCTTCTCTCTTCCATGGTTCATCATCTCTGCTCGTCGCCAATCTTTGCTCGTCGTCATCGACTTCTGCCTCTTCATCGTCATCAATCTCTGCCTCTTTGTCATCAATCTCTGCCTCTTTGTCGTCGATCTCTACCTCTTCGTCGTCGATTTGTCTTCGATTCACCTCTATTGTAAAACTCTGCCTCTTCGTCCTTGATCTGTCTTCGATTCACCAATCTATGATTATCACTCTCTCATGCCGATCTATGATTATCTCTCTCTCACGCCTTGGGTTTTGATTTGGGCATATTTTGGTGGGATTGTGATTTGGTTTTGGATGGGTATGGTTTGTGGTGGGCTGGTGGTGATGGGTATTTGTTTGATGGTTTTTTGCGGTGTACCGGTGGTGGGTAGGTATGAGTTTTATGGTTTGGTTTTGGGTTTAGGTTTCTGATTTGATTGTGAGTTTGTTTTTGTTTGTGGTTTTGGTGGTTAGGGGTTGAGGTTGTGGGCGGTGGTGGTTGTGGCAGTGGGTGTGGGCAATGGGTTTGAGAGAAGACATACATGGAGAACAGAAGAAGAGAGAGGAAGAGATAGATTGAGAATAAAAAAGAATTAAAAAATAAAAAAATATTTTAATGAAGTGGTAAAAAATATAAAATTTATGATGTTGAGTGTACTGTAAAGTGGTATGTTAAAATAGATAAAGTAGGATTTTGAAATGGTAAATGCTAAATTTTTTAGAAGTTTTAATGGGAATGCTTGGACAACCAAATTTCCAAGGACAAAGCAAAAGCTAGTGCTTGATGATCTCGGGCTCACTCTCACACACATGGGTTTGTTGAACAGATCTCGATCTTGATCACCTTTCACTTTCATAAAGCAGAATTCCAATTTACATAGATTCCATAGGCCCATGTATATTCAGTTCAGAGCAAGCCCAGTACATTCCTTATTGGACTCCAACAAACCATATTTCTTCAATAGTTCTAAGTTCTAACTTTTTGTTTATCAAAAAAAAAAAAAAAAAAAAGTTCTAACAGTTTTTTATAATACAATGATTTCACTATTGTAAATGTCTACTGTATTTTTTTTTTTGATGAATATGTAACTTTCTACTGTCAGCCTAACCACATTGTCTACAAAATATTCAAATATTAAATTTAACCACTAAAAATTAGAGTAAAATGAGATTGTTAGGACTTGGGAAGCCACATGATCTATTTGTGGATAATTTTTTATTTAAATTTTGGAAGGAATGCTAATGACTTTTATTTTATTTTTATTTTTGGAAACAAATACTAGTGACTTATACAAACTTTAACAGCTCAAAGGCAACAATTAAATAGTCTATAAATTGATTATTAAAAAAATTATAAATTAAATGTGATAGAGATGACCAAATTGGATAAATTCATAAGTTACCCTTTTGTTCAATTAGACTAATCCACCTTTCCTACCCCTATCTAAATTAAAAAAAAATACCCCCTAATATATATTTTTCTCCCAAAGGCCACTTTTACATTCATACACACAAAACCTCATTTCAATGAGCTCCTTCTCACCCTCATTTGATAGTAGGTGGTGGACTCCATGATTTAAGGCATTAAAAAGAAAAAAAAAACCCACTAGTAGTATAAAAAAAAAAAAAGGACTTTAGGAGTTCTTACGATATGATATGAAATGAAATAATTTGGTTAAAGGTTTTGAAAATACTAAAGTTGTTAATTGAGTTACAAAAACTCTCAAGATTCGTAAAACAAAAATAGAAAGAAAAAAAACGAGTTAGTTGTGCTTTAAAGACTCTCGATATTCATAAAACAAAGAAAGAAAAATGAAAAAGAAAAAGAGTTTCTTTCAAGAGAGAGGATAAAACCTAAAATAGTGGGGTCACACAGTAAATTAGCAAAAAATCTTAGTGGGGTCACACGGCAAATTAGCCAAAAAATATAGTCTCTCTCTCTCTCTCTCTCTCCGACCTTTGTTATACAATAAAATATACTTTGATAGTTTTCGATCACATTCAGCCCCCGAGAAAAAGGACCACACTCACACGAAGCCAAGGTTGATCAGAGAGAGAGAGAGAGAGAGAGAGAGCAGGTTTTTCAAACTCTTCAAAGTCCAAGGTGAGTCCCTCTCTCTCCCCAATTTCCACCTCCAAAAACCCTAATTTTCCCAACTCCAATAACTTCTTCTTTCAGATCTTCATCTACATATATAATTTTTTATGTATCTATTTTTTTATATGAACTCACACACATGCATCAGTTCTTTTTGTTTATCTTTTTATGCTATAGATGTTGGGTTTTCTTGGTGGGTTGACAATTTGTTTGATTAGTGGGAAAAAGATTCAAGAAGAAATGGAAAATTTAGATTTTGGGTCATTAGCTCGCTGTTTGGTTACTCCGAAAACTAAGGAAAAGTAAATGAAATGATAAAGTTTGATTCTTTACCATATGTTGGGGGTTAATTCTATAGAATTAGTGAAATGGTCAGCTCAGTATTTTAGACTCAGTTGGGTGGAGGGATGTTGCTATATTGGGTCTTGGGCAAGAATAAAGATTTGGAATTTGGAATTTCAATTGCTGTTATTTTCTTACTTACCCTAAAAAAAAATGTTATTTTGCTGGAAATAAAGTGATCTTTGGGCTAAATAAGAGTGAAGTTTTTTATTGATTGAAGTTTTCTGCTGATTTTGGTGGAATAGATTCCTTTCCTCTTAGTTGGGATACTGGGGTAGCTTACTTAATTGAAATAAAGGATAAAAGCATTAAAATTTTGCATATGCTATTCTTGACGTTTGTAATGTAACTTTGTTTTTGGGGTCCTTAAGAAGGGAACTGAAACAATGGGAAAACTGGCTTTGCTTGGATGCATTAGTAGTGGTTTTCCACTTCTGAAACAAAGAAGAGAGAAAGAACATGAAAATTACTTGTGAGAATGCTGGGAAAACATGTATGCATTAGATGCTCTTGGAATCAACCCTTTTCATGGAAATGTCGAGAGTTTTCCTTTTGCGTATTTGTAATATTCAAGTTTCATGTAAAATGGTTAATGCCAAAATAGATTTCTTATGGCTTTTTCTTTGCCCAAGAATTCTAATTTTTTGAGAGATAATATTTGCATGCACTCTTACATGTTTCTTTTAATATGATTTTTTTGCAGGTTGCACGGACTTCTCTGGTTTGTGTTTATCAGAGGGCCAATGCAACTTTGGTTGCAGAAATTGTAATTGTTAACTTCTTATATTGATACTTATTTGGGCAAAAAGACTAGTTTAAGATAACAAATTAGAAGGAACTGTGTATTTGGTAAGTCATGGAGTCCCTGTGGAAGCTTTTATATTTGCTGGAGCCAGCACCCGTTACACTCATTGTGACGGCAGTAGCTGTAACGTTTGGATCTGCATTTCGGGCTCTAAATTACGAGAAAGAAATGGAGCGAAACCGTGACTTGTCTGAGGCATCCATTACATTAGATAGGTCCCAAGCACTAATGATCCCAGTAATGAGCTCTTGCAGTTTGCTGTTGATGTTCTACCTGTTCTCTTCTGTCTCACAACTGCTTACTGCATTTACAGCCATTGCCTCTGTTTCATCACTTTTCTTTTGTCTATCTCCACACGTTGTGTATCTGAAGTCACAATTTGGTTTGACTGACCCATATGTGTCACGCTGCTGCTCAAAGTCGTTCACACGAATTCAAGCTTTATTATTGCTGGCATGCATAGGTACTGTTGCAGCCTGGCTTGTTTCTGGGCATTGGATATTGAATAATTTATTGGGCATCTCCATATGTATTGCATTTGTGAGCCATGTGCGGCTTCCAAACATTAAAATATGTGCAATGCTCCTTGTTTGTTTGTTTGTATATGACATATTCTGGGTGTTTTTCTCCGAGAGGTTTTTTGGGGCAAATGTCATGGTTTCAGTGGCAACACAACAAGCATCAAATCCTGTTCATACAGTTGCTAATAGTTTGAGTCTTCCTGGGTCGCAATTGATAACAAAAAAGCTGGAGTTGCCTGTGAAGATAGTTTTTCCTAGGGATTTGTTAGGCGGAGCGGTTGCTGGAGGAAATGGTTCAGACTTCATGATGCTTGGTCTAGGTGACATGGTAGACATCCTGTTCTTTTAAATGATATTATTTTACTTTAATTACTTTAAATTTTTGCCAAATTGGGGAGGTTTACTATACTTGAGCCCTGTCACATTTTAATCAGTATCTTGTTGCAATTAATTTTTCTGCTGACTGTCATCATTGTATATGTACTACCAAATAATATTGAAGCCCCCTCATACTATTCTACTAGGCAAGTTATACATTAGGGCATATCCATAAGTTTTAGTCTGATTTTCCAGAGAAAAAATTTCATTGTGGAAGATCCAGCCCTGTGTTTATCACACTCTCTTGGTTTATTAAAAATTTGTGTCCTGATGTTAAAAAGTATTAAGTGATCCATGTTTTAAAACTTCACCAGGCATTGATATTTTTTCTGTTGTTCTATGATTTGCTAGACGTGTTGTGCCAAAATATTATGTTGTGTTCTTTGTACTCTAGGTTCAGGTTGATATCATTGGGGTAGCATTCACTTATTTTTTGTGTAGTAATGTATCACATCCTCTTATCTTTTAATTCGCTCTCTAATTTGATTGTTACTTCATGCAAACTACGTTGTTGGCACTGTTGATATTTTTTAGACAGATGCAAGCTTGAATTTATACTCATACACTCATGAAATTTGTTAAGCTTAGAGATCCAAGTGGATATTAATTATTTCGTATGTGGATCCTTGATTTTTTTTTACTGATGGACAGCATTTTTTTAATAAAATTTACTCTTAACATCATGATTTGAATTGCATAATCCACTTACGTCACAATTCTTCACCTTATACTGCATAATTCGCTTTTGGCCTCATGCCCAGTAGATTATTATATATGGATCCCCTTTGAGCTAGCCTTGAGCCCATTTCTAGTGAGGTAGTCATAGTTTGAGGTCACTTGACTGGTATTCAGCAAACTTGCAAATAGCTTGAATTCAGTTGGTGGAAGTTATTCCCAAACTCAATAACTTAACCTATTTTTGGACAAATGAAAATGTGGAAAAGCTGGATGTGATGTGCCAGTGAAGGACATCAGTGAGTAATGCTTACTACTTAGGAGGAAAACAACTTCTTTTCAAGTATATACTTTTGCATGTGACACATGCAACAAAACTTTCAAGATATATACATGCTTTTGAAAGATGTGAAAAACCCCAATGAAACCAGATGTTCTGGCTGGGAGCTTCATTTCATAACTTCAATGTCCCTCAGTAGTGAGATTAAGTGCAGAACTTACAGCAGCTTGGTGATTGAGAATCTTCAAGCGACATTGATAGTTAGTCTTATCCTTTCTTGGGAAGAGGCCACAGAACACAAAAAAAACATATCTTGATCATGCCAAGGAGGGACAGAGAGAAATGAGAAAAGGTTTTCCATTGTCAAATTTATTTGTTTAAAACTCCTCTTCCGAGGAGCTCGTTAACAGAACATGGCCCATTGATAGTCATGGTGGATGTTAGGGTCCTAAATAGTTAAGGGCACTCTTTTAAATAAGATCTGCTCTAATGCGTTTAATATTGTATGTACCCTTATCTAATTTGGTTTTGGTAATCAGCTTGTCTATTCCAAAACCGTCCTGAACCTGATCAAGTTTATCTATCTTTTCTTGAGTTGTTTCAAGCCCTATGACACATGCCTGTTCTGGTTGTGGTGGGGTCAGATAACCAAATAAAGCTGACAAATTGCTACCCCTATGGTGAAGCTATCACTGAATAGTGACAGTGTACTGCCCAACTATGATTATGCTTTCTAAATTCTCCTTGAATGTTGAAGTTATCATATGGAATGAATATATTGAACATCTTGTACAAAAGTGAAGATCAAAAGGCAAATGTTTTACTATTACAGTGGGCATGACATTGTTCAGTATCTATCATAATTCTTATGCCAAGAAAGGGACATGTTCATACCCATATTTTGCTTCAATTTTCTTTTGAAAATTTCAAATTGGTATTGCCTTTCTGTTTGAGCTAATTTTGCCTTTTGCTATATCTGCTAATTTTGTTTTGGTCATGTTCTTATGGCAGGCTATTCCTGCCATGCTTTTAGCTTTAGTCCTCAGTTTTGATCATCGGAAGATCAGAGATTCAGTAAATCTCTTAGACATAAATTCTTCAAAGGGGCACAAATACATATGGTATGCCCTTGCTGGGTATGCCATTGGACTGGTAACTGCTTTAGCTGCTGGTGTTTTGACTCACTCACCTCAACCTGCACTTCTGTATCTGGTATTTTTCTTTTTCAATTTTCATTTTTTTGTGTGTTATTACTTATCAAAAAAACAAAAAAAAATGATCTTTGTCAAGTTTGTTGGTATCTTCTACAAATATTTATGCATGCAAATTCTTTTTGCTCTGTTCTTTTTAGCAGTTTATTGGTCTATTGTGTATATATGACTCCATATAAAATTAACAAGTATAAACTTAAGTCAGCAGCTTCTTTGGTCAGCTTTGTTGGTTCAGATTTTTGTGTCAATGAGATTTTTGGCGTCCATCATAGGCCTCTATGGTTGGTAAATGTTGGAAATGGTTTTAAGTCTCCTGTAATGTCTAATTTTATACAATAATTAGCTTATGCATTGGATGTTGGTATCTACCATCTCATAATATGTGGACCCCACAGCTGTGTGGGATTACACAATATGAGATGGAGGATGTATGTATCTGATGCATAAGATGTCTTCTTTTATGACAATAAATACTGATATTTTGGTTTTAAACTCCTGCAATGTCTAATTGTATGCAATAATTAGCTTGTACATGTATCTTCCATCTCACAATGTGTGGGCCCCACGGCTGTGGGGGATTACATGATATGAGAGGGAGGATGTATATATCCAATTCATAATATATCTTCTCAATTTATGACACCAAATACTGATATTTTTGGTTTTAAACTCTAAAAAACAAAACCCTCCCCCCTCCCAGAAAAACAAAAACCAAAAACAAAACACACCACAGCACATCTTGAGTAGCATGGTTGCAACACAATACTAGGTGGATTTGCCTTGTTCTCGATAGCACTCTAGTTTTATGTAAAGGAACCACTATTGCTCCTTTTTACCTCTTACCCTATTCCATATTTTTGGTTAATGTAGGTACCTTCTACTCTAGGACCTATTGTTGTGATCTCTTGGCTAAGAAAGGAGCTAATGGAGCTATGGGAAGGAAACATACCGAACCCAAATGAAAAAGCTCACCAAACAGAAGTTTGAGACTTTTTATGATCCAATCCAACACATCGCTGCCTGCAGTGCCAATTGAAAGTTGTAGATTCACTTGATAGTTCTTGTTAAACTTAAATAGAAAAATCAATTATGTTTATTTTGCCTTATCCAACATTTGGCAAGAGAGGTTTCCCTCTAATTGCCCAGCAATGATAATAGGGAAATTTCTGTTAGCCTTGTTGTACCCTTCTTTGGGCTCTCTCTTGAAACGAGAGAACATTCATTACCATACTAAATCTGTGACATGAATGAGACCCAATTTGAGGGTGTTTGAGGGAAAAAGGTTACACAGGCTCTTGGCACCAATATTCTTGTAATCTTCTTGCTCTCCCAGGCTTCTGAACCAAGAAGTGAGACAAATACACGTGATGTAGTGTGACATCTGAAATTTTTTTAAAAAGTGCCACCATTGTAATTTTTTTTTGTTTAGCAAAAAAGATTATGAAGCTTCAATTTGTATGAGAGAAGTGTTGTGTTGGATTGAAATGGTTAGAGTAATCACTGTTTGGGGTAAAAAGAAAAGCTAGCTTCAATTTTAGAAGAGTAGTGTTGTGTTGGATTGAAATGGTCGGATAATCTCTGTTTGGGGTTGACACTGAAAATCATATGAGCTCCAAGAGTATGCATTTATAAGATGCAAAACATTATGGAAAATAATACTTCCCATTTTCTTCTCAAGTTCATTTATTGAGCACAAGCAATCTCTGGTTACCAACAAAATGAAATGGAGGGATATCAATGTGACACTCACTATCTAGTCTCCAAACACTGAGCAAGCACAAGACTCTTAGCACTAAAATTGCACAAAAGCAAAAGTATTGAAGTAAAATTCATATTCTTCAAATATAACGTATAAAAAATTCAAATATCCATTACATTGAACTAAAAAACACTTATAAAATAAAACATTGAATTAAAAAACGGTTAATGGTAAAATGCATATATTTTCACATATAAAAAGCATATAATATCCATAACATTTAATTAAAACAAGTGTTAATAAACTTGAAAGAACAATATGTTTTGTCTACTAGCTCAAATGGATAATACAAATGTATGTATAAAGTTTGTAAGTTCATTTTTATAAAATTTATATAATAATTTTTTATTTATTTGATGGATAATATGACAATATTCTAGTCAAATAAAAAGGCTAAACATAATATTGTATATGGTTCTTTTGTACTTTATAAAAATACACAATAGTGAAAGTTATGGACAAAATGAAATATATGTTTCGATTGAAATAATATATCCAAAATCCAAAGATAGAAAATTACAAGAATGGTAAATTTTATTTGTTCTTATCTTTTGATAGTTAGTGTTTGTATAATAAATCAATGGATTAATTCATGCAATTTATTTTAAGATCAAGTGGCTAATTTAAATCTTCACATATATATATATATATAGCAAAATAATAATAATAAAGCACACTTGAGAATTGAGATGCACCTTATTAAACAAGGTTAATTTTTTTTTTTTTTTTACCTCATTCATTTATGATTTATCCATTCCATCATATTTCTTTACGAACTCCTCCCCCAAAACAGATTTACTGAGGTTGTGGACAGTGGCCAATCACACAATTTTATTCACAAATTAATCGCAACTTTAATCATGAAAAAAAAAAAGCGTGTTGATATAAATATAAATTATTTCCATTCCACACAATTACTATGCTCACACAAAACGACGCCGTGCAAACACCGTAGGCTTACTATAGAGTATAGGCTGTACTTAAAAAAACCTTTCAAATAGAAAAACGCTTGAAAAACGATACCGATCCCTCCTCTTCATTCCTAATTTTTAAGACCAAAAAAAAAAAAAAAAAAGGTTTCAGAGAGAGAGAGAGAGAGATGGGAACTTCGGTGCAGGTGACTCCACTATGTGGAGTGTACAACGAGAACCACTCTCATACTTAGTCTCCATCGACAGCTTCAACTTTCTCATCGACTGTGGCTGGAACGACCACTTCGACCCTACTCTTCTTCAACCTCTCTTCAAGTACATACAATCTCTCTCCTCTCTCTCTCTCTCTCTAAAAAGCCTCATTTACTGATTTTGCTTTTGCAGGGTAGCGTCGACGATAGACGCGGTACTGGTGTCGCATCCAGACACGCTTCACCTCGGCTCGCTTCCTTATGCCATGAAGCAGCTCGGACTCAACGCTCCGGTTTACGCCACCGAGCCGGTTTACAGATTAGGTCTTCTCACCATGTACGAGCAGTTTCTCTCCCGAAAGGTGAACCTTTTTTTCTTCTTCTTCCAAAACTCGATTTCTTTTGAGTACTGTGTATTATTGTAAATTTTGTTTGAAATGTGATTTCCTAGATATATAGTGTGATATACTTTGATTGAATGTATCTTAATTGCGTTAATAACTTGATGAGGAAGTAGCTTTAATGGTGGATTCTAGTTAGTTTAAATGGTAAAATCTCTTGTACTTGAATGAGCGACCCGAGATCAAATTCCGCTTACACAGAAAATGTACATATTGGTATCTTTGTCTGATAGTTATGACTGACACCAAAGGTTCAAATCCTATAGTATCTAATTAAATAAAAAGTAATTTAATGTCGGCATTTTCTGCGTTCAGTATATATGATCGGTTAAGATGTACATAAACAATTGAAAATTTGTGAATTCATTACTTAGGTTGCATTTGGGATTTGAGAAAAAGTTAGCTTATTTTTACTCCTAAAGTGGGCTTTTTTTCTACTTACTTTCAACAAAATAAGCGGTTTCCAAACGGACTCTTAACCTAGATAGTAGAGAAGCTAGGGTTAAAAATTAGAACACTATGCTATTTATCAGGAAAAAACGAGAAAGAAAATCTGCACTCACAATGTAAGTCATGAAATAGGAACAGAATGACTTATCTGGTTATTTTGTGCAAAAATTGTTCTTGGAGTGCTCTCCTTTTAGCCTTTAAATCATTGATCATCAATCACTCTAACTGCCTTTTTTTGCAACACACTTTTTGTTGTTGTGAAGATTGTGTTTTCTTTTATCAAAACCAATTTGTGCATCAAACTTTTTTCCTTGAGTTCTCTTATTCTGATTGTGGTTCTTGGGAACTTGCATCTGTTTGTTGCAAATTTGTTTTGGGTGTCATGTGTGCTGATAAGTTAATTTGATGTGTAATTATATCTCTTCTTTTGCAGCAAATATCAGAGTTTGATCTGCTTACTTTAGATGATATTGATTCTGCTTTCCAAGTTATGACCAGACTAACCTATTCTCAGAACCATCATCTCACTGGTATGCATTTTTAGTGATGATCTATGTTCACTTTTTGGGGGCTATACATGTACATTCATTCTTTTCTCTTCTTTCGAGTTAAAGTGATTAGGGTGAAAAAAAAAAAAGGAATTTACGGGTTAAGGTGTTGGTTTTCTGCTGTCTGTTCTACAAAGCTTTTGATGTACATGTGGTAGACTTTGAGAATCGATGCTTTGTATGGACTTGTACCTCATGAGTACAATGATGTATCTATAAAGTGAATGGCGTTTTAAGTTAAAAAAGGAGAAGGTATATTATCAACCCAATAAGGCATGACAGTTATAAGCATGTCCACTTTTGGAATGTTTCCACATTTAGTGTCTGTTTGGGAACAACTTATCTAGCTTTTTGCTGAAATTTTTTTTACTGTAAGTGTGCTAAAATATTCTTGTATCTTGAAAAATATTGAAAAAGTGAGAAAATGTTGGAAAAAAATGGGGTTTTAAAAAGTTGTACATAAAAGCTAAAAGCTAAAGTTGATGCTAAATAGACTCTTAGAGGGGCTTCTTCCCTATTCATCAATTTTGATATGGATTGAGATGATTGGATGCTAAATTGGGTTGGTCATGTATACATTATCAGTGGAATTTGGATATGACATGTATTTTAGATGCATTGATAATCTTATTTTTGCCCCCCTCCCCCTCCTCTTGCTTTCTCCCCTTTTAATTCCTTTTTTTTTTTCCTTGTTTTGTTTTTTGGAATTATTATACTAATGTTAGGCAAAGGGGAGGGAATTGTGATTGCTCCTCCATGTGGCTGGGCATCTTTTGGGAGGTACTATGTGGAAGATAACAAAGGATGGTGAGGATGTCATATATGCTGTTGACTTAAACCATCGCAAAGAAAGGAACATCTTCCTTCCAACAATTGCCATAATACAATAATCTGGTAGAGAACCACATTCCAGAAAACTCAATCCAAAATGTGGTACATTTCATCCAAATACACTAATTTGGGAATTGAAACTTTCCTTCTTTGTCTTTCCTTATTTATACTTTTAAAAGTTGATATTTAAGGTTAAATTAACATCTTTCATATATAATGTTTAAGTCTGACCCCATCATTCCATGTGGTGGTGTGCTACATTCCCATATTGTTCCATATAATACAACAATTTGCTTCATAGGTGATTGGACCTTCATTCTAATTAATTTTACCTGTTTAAACTTCAATAAAACAATAGGAGAAAAAATACTTATTGGTGTGGTTTTTATCAGGCATTTGAATGGAATTGTTCTAGCATCTTTTGTGCGGCCTGCTGTTCTAATTACAGATGCTTATAATGCTCTGAACAATCAGCCTTATAGACGTGGTGAAAAGGAGAATGAATTTGGAGGTACCATATTCTTATGATTTTGCAACTTTTCATCCACCTTTAGGTCCCTTAATTTTTTTTTATTCTAATTTGGTAAATTACACACGCATCCATTGGGTCTTGAACTCATGGCCTCACTTTCCACCCCATTATTCTATGAGGAGGAAGTGCCAGTTAAGCCATAGCTCATTGGCACCTTTGGATCCTTGCTTTTGTTGGCTCTGTTGAATTTTGGTATTTCATTTAGAAAAAATATATGCACATGCATAAACACTGATCACATAGTTGTAGATAACGTATGCGTGTGGTTTTATGATTTTTATGCTACCTTTTGTGAATGTGACTGGTCTATCATCTTTCTCCCGCCTTCAGTCCTAATAACAGGAGTTGTCAGTGCTTTTAACAATCAGCCTAATATATGCGAGAAAAAACAATGTATTTAGACAAATGTGTTTGTTTATGATATAATACATGTTCCTCCCTGTTTTTGTAATTTTTTTTAATGTGTACTTTTCATTTTTAATATTTCAAAATCATACATGCATGCATGAATGCCTAGCACATAGTCATTGATAAAAAACTGTATATTTCAAGATTATGTTCCTCTTCCCACAAGAGTGGACAGAGGGTGAGGTCGTGTGTTCAAACCCCACTGAGTGCATGTGTAACTTACCAATAAAAAAATATACATATTTCAAGATTATGCTGAGGAACATGGTTTTTTGTATTCTTATGTTGTCTTGCTTTGTTTATTTAGAAACCATAAAGAAAACTCTAGCTGCCGGTGGAAATATATTACTACCTGTGGACACAGCTGGGCGAGTATTGGAGCTTATTTTAACATTAGAACAGGTTAGTAGGGAAAATGAACTTTTCTAGTTCTGATTAACTGTTTTTACTATTCCTTTTACAATTATCATTGAGCGATTTTTGACATTGGGCCTTGGTGATGGTTGCAGTATTGGTCGGATAAAAGCTTGAACTATCCCATCTTCTTTCTTACATATGTTGCATCTAGCACGATTGATTATGTTAAGAGTTTCCTTGAGTGGGTGAGTGATTCCATTGCAAAGTCTTTTGAACAGAATCATGAAAATCCCTTTCTTCTTAAGTAAGTTGCTCTTTCTTAATAAATTTTTTTCCTAAGAATATTCTGCACTTTGATATTGCTGTTGCTTTTTGTGCTGCCTTAGATTTTATTTTCTAGTTTTCTGTGTACTTCAAGACAATCGAAAATATCTGAATAACTAAACATATAAAATGTTTCATAGTCTTGGGTAATATTTCTTACAGGCAATTTTCATTTGCAGACATGTCGGATTTTGTATTAGCAAGAGTGAACTTGATAATGCTCCAGATGGTCCAAAGGTTAGATTGCCTCTGTATACATTGACTTCACTTTTGCCCACTATTGATGGAAATGACACATACATTTTATATTGTTAGCCACACAAAAAAGGACTTATACATTTAATACAGGTGGTTCTAGCATCCATGGCGAGTTTGGAAGTGGGTTTTTCACATGATATATTTGTCGAATGGGCGACAGATGCCAAGAATCTTGTCCTCTTCACTGAAAGAGGCCAGGTATATTTTTTAGGACCTTGGATGTTGACTTGTCCATGATAGGCATTTAAGCTGTATACTTATGAAAAAGCATTTTGAGTTATCTTACACTTTCTGAAGTTTAGATGTTGATAACTAATCTGGAATTTGTCCTTGAAGCTAATGCTGTGATTGAGTTTGTGTGCTTCAATTTGTTATATCCAAACCTGGAATTTGAGAATTCACAATCCCGTCATTGCAGCTGACCAGCTGTGAAACTTCTAATTCTGCAAAAAACAACGAAGATTGTGTTTGAGTTCATTCCCATTTCATTTGCGCTCTATCCTTTTCAAAGAAATTTTACCTTCATGATATCTCTTCCCCCTTAAAAGAAATCGAACTGTTTTTCTCATGTAGAATTTACCATGCGTGCTAGGTCTTAATTGATGCTGCTGCTCAATCTTAAAATGTTAAAAAAGTAAACAGATGCTTTCATGGAAATCCATAAGGATATCATTGGCTTTTTTAACTTCTTGGGCTGCAAGTGGGCTACACAGGTCCTTATTAGTCATATGCCTCTATTGCGGTTGATATCTTCTATACTGTATCCCAAGCCATTGCCTAAATCATTTTCTCTTGTTTACTCTATTCTTGCTTTAGTATACATTTGACTTAAAATTTTTGTAATTTTGGCCTTGTTATGCGTTGTAAACACTACTCAACTTTTTTCATCATGCCCTTGGATATGGTTTATCCTCTTAAACTGCCTCTGTTGTCATGGTTGATCCATCCCAGATCTAGAATGCAGTTTTCGCATCCTTGAGGAGATCAGTTTTAACTATTTTCTCATTACTAAGCCTGGCTTTTCTTAGTTACAACCCTTAGTCCTTTTAAAGCACCTTTTTCATCATTTCATCATATAGCATCCCTGTTCTAGTATTTTCAATACGACCATATGTTTATGCAGGTGTCATTGTGCTTCTTCTTGAATAATTTTGTTAAGTTTGTCTTTGGGCAATGTCCATGTGACAATAGGTAAAGAGATATTTGATCCTCTGTTTCCTTCATATTATAATATTCAGATGTATTATGATCCTTTATAGTCAATATATCACATTTGATAACATTTCTCTACTGAGGATTTCTTCATAGAATATTATTGTTAGGAAGAGCTAACCATCAAATGGGTGAAGAGACAAAATGCTTGCCCTTTTACAATGTCAAGGCTCGTTTTACTAGGATCTGTTGCTCGCAACTTGACTTGAGTGCCATCCAGATCTAGGTCCCTCTTGAATCTATCTTTGGAGGTGGCATAGACCATCTCACTTCTCACTTTTGATGTGTCAAGTTGACCTGAAAAACAAGAGACTCAACTTTCATAGGCAACATTGCATCCCAAATTGTTTATTATTTTGGCCTTCAATGTAATCGCACGCCTCCAAAGAGGATAAGCGTTCAGTCTGGAAGCCAAATCTAGTTTGGCATCCAATTTCTATTTCTATTGTGTCATTAACATTTTGAGAGTAGTTACATTACTTGGGAAGCAAAATTTGCTATGATTTTTTCCTCAGAATTTATGTGCACAGTATTCCAAAGGAGAAACATTAGTCTTTAAGCATGCACATAGACTTACTTGAGGAAAAGTAGAATTACCGTGCAATGAAAAAAATCTTGCTTTCTGGAATTTCTCATCAGTGATGAAATACATATCATGGCAGCACCCATTGGCAGGCAGAGACTCCACAAAGTCCTCAGGTTTCCTCTGGGCTTCCAAGTTTCTCCACCACCTTAGAGATTTATTTTCAGAGATTTATTTTTGTAATCTGCAGGGAAATGATCTTTGTATGAATGCTTTATGGTGGGTTTCTAATCTTTCTTCCATCAATATTTTTGCACAAGTGGCGTCAACCTTCCAAGGGGAACAAAAATTTGCTTCAGGTAATGAATTAGCTCCCTTCTCTTTCAGCAATATGGTTGCCTCAATGCCAACTTCATGACACGCATTGGTCCCTGGAAATGTCAATTTTACATCCCACTTAATCTTTCTATGAATCATTTAATGGCACAAAAGCAATTAGTAATAAACTTTCGTACCTTTCCTTAGGCTCCAGTAATCTACAAGGCCAAGTATGATGTACCAAACTAAATTTTTGGAACCTTAACATGTTTTTGTTCAGTAGTCAGCTTAGAGGGAAAATCCCAGATTTCTTAGACCAATTTAGGCATCTTGCATATCTTTCTTTGTATATATGATAACTTCTTGATGGTCCCATCTAAAATCTCATGGAAAATTGTTAACCTTGTGGACATTACATCTTAAATTGAATCAATTGAATGGGGGAACCACACTAGAACGCTGGGTTCTACTTTCATACTTGGAAGGAGTTAAAATATTGCACAGAATTTCTTGGAGGACAATGTGTCTGAATTGCATTTTGCTGAAGTCTCAAAATAAAAAGAATTTAGACTTGTCTTCAAACTCTATTGTCATGAATGTCAGCTCTAATGGGACTGCTTTTGAACTTATTTTTTTTCAAAGTAAGTTCTTGTTAGATCAGTCCACAATTTCCTACTTGATTACAAACACAAAAATCTTAAACAGTAAGACCTCTCAGAAATAGGAATTTCAGCCGGTTCTGGAAATTGGATATGTACATTAAATTGATCATTTGGACCCCTTGTACACTCCCTGTGTACTAGGGTGTTCCCCTTTTTGATATCAATAAACTTATCACTTATCAAAAAATTAAATTGATCAACAAATGTGATTGCAATGTATCCAAGGTATGGCTAAATTCTGAAGTTGTTGATTAAAATTTAATTGCTTCGAGGGTCAGCTACCATAGTGGTTATATCCAAATGCCACAATTTTGAATATTGCACTCAAATCACTTTTCCAGACCAATATCCTCATTTTGTTCCAAAACACAAATAGAGAGTGCCCTGATAGTTCTTGACATATAAGATAAATCTCAATCAGGAGAACTTAATCATTGCTAGGAACATTGACTATCTTTGACCCATATAGAACTAGGAACAAAAAACCTGAAATTCCCAACTCATTGGCTTCCTAATATAAGCTTGAACTGTTGTGCCTGAACAACAATAGCTTCTTCATACTTATACTTTTTTCACTGCAGATTGGAATAGATTCGTAGGGATTAGAGATTTGTACCACGCTAGATTGGTGAAATGACAGCACCAGACCTCCAGTGGCTCTCAGCTAAAAATTCAACAAATTTGTTGAAGATACTTTTCCAAAACTATGGAAACTTGCTTCTCTATTGGTATTTGGATTTTTGCCAATAATAGCTATAAGACATTTGCCAATGAGTTCAGATGAACTTGAACCTTACGTTTACTTATTTTTCTCTAGTACTTTCCATGAGTTTTCTGTTATTCCATATTTTTAAGTATCATAAACCTTTCAAGTAACTTGCATGTATCAGTTTCTACTGAGGTCTTACTGGGTTGCATTTCTTCAACTTGTCTCAGATTCATTTGATGGGAAAGATACTAGAAAAAGAAGGTAACATGATATTATTGGAATTCCCTGATCTATTAGTAAACAATCTTTTCAGTGAAATTGCTCAGGGCATATTTAGTTCGTCTTTTCTTGGTTACATGAACATTCATACGACAAGCTTTCTAAAACAATTCCGTCATTCACTCAATCTTTTCTACTTTTCAACTTCAGCCTGTCTCACACGCTTCTAGTCAGCTTTGCATTAAACCAAGAGCTGATTTTGTGAGGCTTGAGAAGAGAAGCTCATAAATGGGCTTTGACCAATCAAGTGGGCTGGACCCACGCAGTGTCATACACCCAACCCAACAGACACTACACTGTCTCTTCTTCTTTTCAACTTCAGCGTGTCTCACCCGCTTTTAGTCAGCTTTGCATTAAACCAAGAGCTGATTTTGTGTGGCTTGAGAAGACAAGCTTATAGATGAGCTTTGACCAATCAAGTGGGCTGGACCCAGGCGGTGTCATACACCCAACCCAACAGACACTGCACTGCAAATGTGATTTAATTCATGTCTAACTATTTGTGTGGCTTGAGAAGAGAAGCTCATAGATGGGCTTTGACCAATCAAGTGGGCTGGACCCACGCGGTGTCATACACCCAACCCAACAGACACTGTACTGTCTTTTCTTCTTTTCAACTTCAGCGTGTCTCACACGCTTTTAGTCAGCTTTGCATTAAACCAAGAGCTGATTTTGTGTGGCTGGAGAAGACAAGCTCATAGATGAGCTTTGACCAATGAAGTGGGCTGGACCCACGCGGTATCATACACCCATCCCAACCCCACAGACATTGCATTGCAAATGTGATTTAATTCACAGCTAACTCTTTGTCGGTGGAGTAATTATACAGTCTTCTAGTGAACCACGTTATTTGTTTACTATTTTACTAAAATACTCTCACTTATTTAAAATTGTTGAGTCAGTAATCAGTTTCTATTTTAAAAAAATTTCTAACTCAATAATTTCAAACAAGTGAAAGTCTTTTAGTGGAATATGTCACTTGTCCACTATGAGAATCTTATAATTTCTCATACCAGTGAGGTTTTGTTTCAAAAATATGATATACTAAAATGGAGCCATTGTTTTCAATTTTTAGTCTAGTTTTGTAGATTGTTGCCATATGAATATATATGATTCATTTTGAAATGTAGAATTCATTTTAAAAAGATTTGAGAGCACAATGTTACTGAAGGAAACAGTGCAGGCACTGTGATGAATTTTTTTTTTTTTTTTTTTTTTTTTTTAAGATTTGTTCGGCACTATGACGTGTTATTTATTGAACATTTGTATCGTATAGTTTTGTACTATGGTGCACATGTAATAATGCTAAAAGGTTACTCGATGTCAATACAATACTATTGAATTGTAGTTAAGCTGGATGCCTTGGAGGTCTAGTCATGCTGCTCATTCTAAACCAAGCACTTCATTTTCAACCCAGTAAGTTAGAGAAACAGCGCCCATTAAATGAATGTTGATTTCTTCTCACAAGCATTGATTGTCAAGATTCTAGAGCCACACCGACACGAGCTTCATCTTTAGCTCAACGTTAGTGTGAAAGGGAGAAATTGGTACTAGGAAACAATTTTTCTAAGTCAAAAAGTTGTGCCCAGTTTATATAAGGGAGACTAAAAGACTAGCTGGACAAAAAATAAAATGAACTTTAAGACTTTAAAGGTTCAAAGTCTTTGCAATATAAATTTGTAACTTAAAACAAAAGTATTAAAAATTGAATTGGTGTTATTTATAACAATCACGAAAGAAGCCCAGGCTCTAAAAGAGTTGGTTGCTAAAGTCTACTTCTTCATGTGTATGGAGAATATCTTGAGAGTTATTTTCTCAATCTCCAAAGAAATTTATTTTTTTCAAATACTTTTTCAATTAGTAAGTAAAAGCAAGATTAAATGTTTGATGTTGGATACCGTATTAGAGGGTATTAGATTTCATTATCTCCTATTCCATGAAATGAATGTTGAATTCTTCACACAACTATTGTTTGTCAACATTCTAAGGCCCCCACAATTTTTAATTTTCTTGGACGACACTTTCTTGGAAAAACTAGATGGAGAAAAATGTTATTGAGTGTATTCAATGTGTAGTGTGGAATTCCATCAAAAAGAAAAAGTTTGGTGTGGAAAATTAGGTAATGTAAGAAAAAATCTAAGCGTAAAGGAGACTCCAAAGACTTCAGAAAAGAAAAACGAAGTCTCCAAACTCTCTTTTAAGACTTTAGAGGTTTAAAGTCTTTGGATTATAAATTTGTAATTTTCAAAAAAAAAAAAAAAGATATATAAAAATTGACCTATCATTATTTGAACAATCACAAGTTTAAAATTATTATTTTGTATTTTGATTTTGATCACAATGATGGCAGCATAGCAACCCCATTATGGTTAGGACTTTGAAGGCATTTGATCTAATTTGAGTTTTTGAATAAGAAACTCCAAGTTTTGGTTATTTTTCTTTGAATTTTATGAGTCTTTTAACTAAATATTATTAAAATTTGAGTTTATGGGTATATATAGACACACACACATCCTAAATCATCAATTAATCTGTTCAACAAATAAATAAATAAACCATCAATTAAAGAATGCTCAAAGCCTCAAAGTCTTTGTTCAAATATTTTTAAGGATATTTCCCATGAAGCAAGGAGATGGAAATATAAAAACAAGTCATCAATCAATTAAGGTTCCAAATAATGGCATTTGGAATAATTTTGAATAGTCATAATAATTATAAATTAAATATATATGAGTCCTAAACCATCCATTAATCCGTTAAAAAAATCCATTAATTAAAGAATGCTTAAATCCTCAAACTCTTTGTCCAATTTTTTTAAAGACATTTCTAGAAAGCATTGAGATGGAAATATAAAAAATAGGTCATCAACCAATTGTAAGCCTCAATTTTTATTTTTTATTTATTGGTTGTGCAAATTTAATGAACCCTTCAATTAAATTTTCTGAGTACAAACAAAGATCAATTAGAAGATATCTACGACAATCCATAAGTAAGATGTTGTTTTTCTTACATGGAAAACTCATTAACGAGAAAACAAGGGCTACATGACCATTTGATAAAAAACTTCTAGTATAAAATAATGAGCGTATAATAATTTTTTGTAATGGAAGTAAAGCTTTGGTTTTCTATTTACTGTGTTTTGGTTTAACGAGAGGAAAAAAGAGAGATTCAAAGTTCAAATTAATGACTTTCGTTTTATGAAGCATTCTCCTCAATCACTTGTGTTACTCAAAAAGAATACAATTAAAATAAGTCTAGAGCCAGAGGAAAAAAAAAAAAAAAATTACCACTATTGGGAAATAAATTGTTATTAATAATTTGATAGATGAAAATGTAATATTAGTGGTGCGTGGGATCAAATAAAAATCGATAAAAAACTTAGCAATTTAAATATTGTATGTTTATAACATTACTCATGCAATTATTATCTTTAAAAAAGATAAACCTTTTTTTTTTTTGGTGGAAGACTTTTAAAGTATAAGCTTTTTGACAGTGGAAGGCTCCTTTCTTTGTAGTGGAAGACTAAGCAAATGGGTTGATGCGTTGTGAGAAAATGACATATTGCTTTCTCTAATCTAAACCCTAGTCTAATTTATGTGTAATATGTGTGAAACTCTCTTCTAAACACTTGAAATCCGGCCCTTGGTCTCGTACTCTACGAGCATTTATACTTGTGAAGTGACCACTACACCAAGGGTGTGCGGTGTCATTGATTGAAAATTTTGAATGCTTTTGATAAGACAAACTTCTTTTTCTTTTACCTTTTTTCTTTTTTATAGTGGAAGACAAGCCTTCTGTTTTATTTTATTTTTAATAAAATAAATAAATAAAAAGGTTTTGCCTCAGGGAAGGGAAAATGAGATATTCAAACTAACATCGTTCTTATTTTATCAAGCGCACTCCCTGTCAGCTGTGTTAGACAAAACAATAAACTTTTTTTTTTCTTTTTTAACCAAAAAAAAAGAAAAGAAAAGAAAACTTTTAACCCAAAAAAAAAAAAAAAACTTTTTTATAGTGGAGGACTTAATTGGGAGACTAGCTTCTTCTTTTTTTAACTTTTTTTGATAAGACAAACTTCTTTTTCTTTTACCTTTTTTCTTTTTTATAGTGGAAGACAAGCTTTCTGTTTTATTTTATTTTTAATAAAATAAATAAATAAAAGGTTTTGCCTCAGGGAAGGGAAAATGAGATATTCAAACTAACATCGTTCTTATTTTATCAAGCGCACTCCCTGTCAGTTGTGTTAGACAAAACAATAAACTTTTTTTGTTTTTCATTTTTAACCAAAAAAGAAACTTTTATCCCAAAAAAAAAAAACTTTTTATAGTGGAAGACTTAATTGGGAGACTAGCTTCTTCTTTTTTTAACAGAACAAATACAATATCATTGACTTAAACAACATTTACATCCAAATTTAGACAACGAAACAAGAATGGTTGGACAACTTCCAACTAGACCTGCTTGCCATATTATAGTCTAGAGTACTTAGCTAAAAGATCACACACAGCACGCAAAAGATCAGCTTTTACTCTTTGGTTGATGTGTTGCTGAGAAAATGTTTATTGCATGTTACGAACTATACGAACATGGAAACAGGAATTGATTGCAATATTTGAATGTTTTCCACTTGACAAATTTTATATGCTGAAAGACAAGCTTTTACTTGCTAAGAAAACAAAAAACAAACAAAAGGGACCAATAGACATATACATTTGATTTAAGAATACACCAGCATTTTATGGGCAGACTGTCGCCCAAACCCAATGCAACTATTTTGTATTGCAAACTCTATCCTATGGTGTAATCGATAAATCGACTGGTGATAGTATTCCTTCGTGCTCCAGAATTAGTTCAATGCAACCTAATTTTTGTAATTTCAGTAATGATTTTTTGCATACAAATAAAATATCATTAGAACTGTTATCGTCCTTTTTCTTTTGCAAGAATCTAATTAAACTTTACTCTATTATTATTAATAAGAAACTTAACATGCTTTTTATTTTATTTTATTTTATGGGATTGTAACATGTTATATTAATATAGGCATCTCAATGTATTTTCTAATATAAATCAAGTAAAATTTTATTTAAACTCTTTGTCCAATTATTTCTGTGGACATTTTGCTGAAAACATTGAGATGGAAATATAGAAAAATAATTATACGGTTCCAAATATTTGCATTTTGAATAACTTTTGATTAATCATAATAATATCAAAATTTTAAGGCACCTATAAGAAATAAATTGATGTTTTTCTTTTTACTTTTTGGGGGTGGATGGAGTTTTTCACTCGAGTTCACCATTTTATTTTTCCTTCCAAATTGGGAAGAAAAGATGAAAGAAAATGAGATTAATAAGAAAAGAAATTAATTATAATACTCATATAAATCCAACAAAATTAAGAGTTTATTGAGGTGTGGTACGATATATTGAATTTTAAGTAAAATGTTAATGTAGCATTCTCTTATTAGATGATATAAAATATACATTATATGCCTCATTCTTACCAAATTAGAACTCATAACAAAAAGTATCAAATTACTCCACTTTTTTATCATTTTATTTTTAATAATAAGAGTATAATAGTAATTTAATTTCCAACTTTATACTTTTCCGTTCTCATTACCAAACAAATATAATGAAAAAATAAAATAAAAAACATATATTTTGTTATGTAAAAGTTTATTGAATATTTTGCTGATTTTTTTTTATAAAAAAAGAAATTTTTCTTAAAGCACATTTGGCAGGTAAGCAAATTGATATGTGGCAGCCAAAAAAAGAAAAAAGGTACGCGGCCAGATCAAGACAAAGGCCCCCACAAAATGGAGGGAGGGTCCAACTTGCAAGACTTCAGTCAATGCTTGAAGCGTAGACCACCGAATGCAGACGGAGAGTGTAGAATTTGAAGTGAAAAACAAAGCAAAAAAAAAAAACAAAATCAAACGGAGTTGCTCCTATAAATTACCATCCAATTAGTATTGTTTTCACAAAAAATCCTTACTTCTCATAATAATCAATCTGATAATGGAGGGTTCCTTAGGATTCCTTTTCCTGGCTTTTCTAATTATTCCTCTTCCTAATTTCTTCATTTTCTGCACCGGACACTCTCAGCTTCGTTGCATCGATACCGAGCGACACGCCCTTCTCACCTTCAAGCAAGACCTTATTGATCCATTAAATCGACTCTCCTCTTGGACTGTTGATGGGGATTGCTGTCACTGGCTTGGTGTTGTCTGCCACAACCTCACTGCTCACGTCCATCAACTCCATCTTGGAAGCTTCCCTCCTATTCCAGATGATTCTATGACTCCAGAACAATATGATGCTCAATACAAAGCTTATTCGCAGTCAATGTTTGGTGGTAAGCTAAATCCTTCTCTGCTTGATTTGAAGCATTTGAATTACTTTGACCTCAGCTTCAATAATTTCTCTGCTTCTCCTATTCCCTCATTTCTCGGTTCAATGAAGAGTTTAACATCTCTTAATCTCTCTTATGCGGGATTTGTGGGACTCATACCTCATCAACTTGGAAATCTCTCCAATTTGCTCTATCTCAATCTCAAACAAGATTATAGATTTCCTGGTTTATATGTCAAAAACCTTGAATGGCTTTCTGGTCTTCCTTTGCTACAACATCTCGATATGAGTTATGTTAATCTTAGCAAAGTCTCTGATTGGGTTCAACTCACAAACACACTCCCTTCCTTGTTAGACTTGCGGTTGTCCAATTGCCAACTTAGGCCTTTCATTCCACCGACTCCCACTGTTAACTTTTCATCCCTCCTCACCCTCGATCTTTCAGAGAACCAATTTGAAAACACTTCGATCCCATCATGGATCTTTGGTCTTCGTAATCTTGTTTCTCTTGATCTGTCTGAAAATTTCTTTCATGGTCCAATCCCTGTTGATCTCCAAAACATGACTTCTCTTAGTCACCTCGATCTATCTTCCAACAATTTCAACTCTTCAATTCCCAATTGGTTGTATAGTTGTAGTCGTCTTGAGTTTCTCAACCTTGGCTCCAGTAATTTGCAGGGTACAATCTCCAGTGCCATTGGAAACCTAACATCTGCCATTAGTATAGACTTGTCAGGAAATGAACTTGGAGGAAAGTTGCCAAGATCGTTGGGTAATCTCTGTAACTTAAGGGAAATCAGATTGTCATACAACAAATGGAGTCAAGAGATATCTGAAATCTTAGAAAGTTTATCAGGGTGTCTTTCAGATAGACTAGAGATCTTAGACTTAAGTTATTCTCAACTCCATGGTCCTTTGACGGATGAACTTGGGGTATTTAAAAACCTAGTACATCTTTCTCTTTGGAATAATTCAATTTCAGGACCAATTCCAGTGTCTTTAGGAATCCTGTCATCTTTGACATTCCTGGATCTTTCGTATAATCAATTTAATGAAACTCTCCCTCAAAATTTTGGGCAGCTTTCCAAACTAGAGACTTTATATATTGATTCAAATATGTTGGAAGGTGTTGTGTCCGAAGTTCATTTTTCCAATTTAACAAGTTTGATCCAACTTTATGCATCTAGAAACAAACTGACTTTAGAAGTAAGTTACAATTGGAATCCTCCTTTTCAGCTTGTGTCTTTAAGCTTTCAATCATGGAATTTGGGGCCAAATTTTCCCGCATGGCTTTGTTCACAAAGACATCTTCAGCGTTTGGACATATCCAATGCAAGGATTTTTGGTGTTGTTCCTCCTCCTTTTTGGAACTTGTCTTCTCAGTTAGTCTTTCTAAATCTGTCCCAAAATCTACTCTATGGAGAGATAGTAAACGGTCTCATGAATTTGTCTTCTAATTCCGTGATTGATCTGAGTTCGAACCATTTCAATTGTTCTTTACCTTATGTATCCTCTAACGTGACTATGCTAGATCTTTCTAACAATTCATTTTCTGGATCTATTTCTCACTTTTTGTGTTACAAGATGAATGAGCCCAAACAAATGCAACTTCTCAATCTTGGAAAAAATCATTTATCTGGAAAAATACCTAATTGTTGGATGAAGTGGAACAACTTGAAGCTCCTAAATTTAGGAATCAACAATTTCACTGGCAACATTCCAACATCCCTTGGATCATTGACTCTTCTTAAGTCTTTGCACCTACACAAAAACAAATTGTCTGGAAAATTACCATCATCTTTCCAAAATTGTGACAATTTGATGACCATTGATGTTGCTGAAAATGAGTTTGTTGGAAGCATACCTTCATGGATAGGCCATAAATGTTCAAACTCGATGATTCTTAGCCTTCGCTCAAATAATTTTCTTGGTCACGTACCGGAAGAACTTTGTGCTTTAACTTCACTCCAAATCTTGGACCTTTCATGTAATAAGCTATTTGGAAGCATACCGAGATGTGTTAAAAATTTTAGTGCCATGGCCACAAAAGATACTTCAAATTACAACATGGATTTTTATGACTCAATGTCTTATTATGGTGAATCATTCCCTCTTGAAAGTGCATCGCTTGTGATAAAAGGGCAAATTCTTGAGTATAGTACCATTCTCCGATTGGTAAAAAGTATAGACCTTTCTATGAACAGTTTATCAGGAGAGATACCCATAGAAGTGACCACTCTCCAAGGATTACAATCATTAAATTTGTCATATAATCTCTTGATTGGAAGTATTTCGGAGAATATAGGTACTATGGGATCATTGGAATCTATTGATTTCTCTATGAACCAACTTTCAGGTCAAATTCCCTCAAGCATGTCAAGTTTGACATTTTTAAATCATTTGAACTTGTCAAACAACAATTTGACTGGGAAAATCCCATTAGGCACTCAACTACAGAGCTTCAATGCGTCCAATTTTATTGGGAACAAACTTTGTGGACCACCACTTGCTAATAATTGTACTACAAGTGGTGCAAAACCCAACATTGACAACATAGGGTGTCAAGATACTAGTAGACATGTTGTGGATTGGTTCTATGTGAGCATGGCACTTGGTTTTGTGGTTGGGTTTTGGAGTGTATGTGGTCCTTTACTATTGAACAAGAAATGGAGAATTATGTACTTTCAATTCCTAGATCACATGGGGTATAAGCTTAAGGGTGTTGTTTCATTGTAAGTAAATGTTGTAAAATTCGTAATATTTAGTGCAATGTCATGTGGTCATGTTGTCATGTTAATCAATATTTTGATGATTTCTATATCATATTTGTGCTAGTTAATCTTGTATTATTAGTTAACTAACTCCAATGGCATATATGAATATGGCATTTCTTCCTATGCAAATCGAAGGCAATCCAATTTGTAACTTTATTTAGTCCCTGTAGATTAATATTTTACTATTGAACAAGAAATGGAGAATTATGTACTTTCAATTCCTAGATCACACAGGGAATAAGCTTTAGGGTGTTGTTTTGTTGTAAGTAAATGTTGTAAAATTTGTAGTATTTAGTGCAAAGGTCATGGTGTCATGTTAATCAATATTTTGATGATTTTTATATCATATTTGTGCTGGTTAATCTTATATTTTTAGTTGATTAACTTGAATGGCATATATGAATATGGTGTTTCTTCCTAAAAAGATCCAAGGCAATCCAATTTGTAACTTTCTCCAGTCCCTGTAGATTAATATTGTAAAATCAAATTTTAGCTTATACAAGGAATTGAATCGTTAAAAGTAGTAATGTAGTATACTATACCTTGAAATGATGCCTTGTTACTGTTTCTGTTACTTTAAATGATATTCCTATAGGCGAGCTAAGTGTTCATCTGGCTATCCTAGTAGCTTTCTTTAGAATCTCCTATCAATCAATTTACGAAGTCTCATTGTCTCAACAGTATTGTGCATAACTGGACAAACTAGACATGTTGTTTATAACAAAATTCTAGGCTATTAGTTGGATCCCATCCAACTAGTTTCTAAGAAGGAACTCTAGGCTACAAAATAGTTGCTCTCTAAAGTCTACTAGTGTTTATTATACTTAGGCTTGTTGATAAGATGTCATTGGTGTAATTGCATCCAACTTTGTCATTATTCATCAAAATTTTGAAAAGTGAAAGTTTAATGTTGGTTCTTAAAGTGTTGAGATTATGTGTCTGGTGTATGTACACTGGTGTCCACAAGTAGATGACCAAATAAGTATTGTCAATGCCAAAAATTTTCATAGGGGGATGATTTCAGACAATGAGTTTTGAAACTTAAACAGGCCTGATATAACTTATAAGAAGCCAATAAGCAACTACTTGGCTTAAAGGCTTTCATATGTCAAACTATCTGATCATTTCAGTTTTTTTGCAATGTTTAATTTCCTTAAAGCGAAACCCATGCTTGTTTTGTTGCTATCTTTCTATTCATACCTCAAGTACACAAAATTCATGGGAAATATGAAGGATACATTAACAAAATTAAAATTTCAAACACAGTTTTGAATTGACTTTGATTTCCATATTTCCCTTTCCCTTTTCTTGATTACTTATTTTTATTTGATTACTCAGGCACAAGGAATGGGGAAGGCAGCAAGTGAATTCATTCAAGAAGACTTGAAGATGGAATATGTATGTGATTACATGTTTCATCTTTTAAATGAGTATGCCAAGCTCTTAACACTCAAGCCCATTAGACCCAGAAAAGCTGTTGAACTCTGTGCAGAGAGAATGGCTTGTCCAGCAGGAGTGCAGAAGAAATTTTTTATGGAATCCATGGAAAATGGTCCCACGTACACTAGCCCATGCACTATGCCTCATCCATATGATCCTCCATCTCTTCATGCATTTCTGCAGAGAAAGGAAATTTCAATAAAACAAGTGGAATTGTGGGAGAAGAATTTTTGGGAAAATCAAAATAAGCAGATATAGAAGGTTTCTTTTTCTATTCTTATGTATACACATTAATGTATATTTTATTTAGGAGTAAGTCACAGCTCAATTATTTACTCATAGATGTCCCATTTTGGATGCTGTTTACAGAAAAAAAAAAAGTCCACAAAATAAATGTATCGTTATTTAATTACTGAGGATAGTCATAATTTACCTCCTCTTATGATCTTGATAACAGTCTTATTGTGTTGTTTGGTTCAAAGTGTATTATGAATATAAGATTTCAAGGTTAGGAAGAAATTGACCTAGCAATGGTAAGCAGCAAATAGGATATCATTTATAGCTTCAATTGGGTACGTGCTTGGTTGTAGGCTTATGTATTTATTGGGTATTTCCATTTGCTAGTTTAAGCTTTTGAGTTGCATGCTTTGTTAAGGGAAACACTCGTGCATAAAATTCAATCAGTTAAATTAATTAACTACATGCTGAATTCTGTTATTTAGTATTTCCACATGCTAAACTCAGCTTGATTACATGTGCTATTAATTGAGCTCAATATCTCTGTATAATTACCACAGTAGTACTCTCACTTTTTTTATTTTTTTGGCTGAGACAGTAGTGCTCTCACTTATATACAGTTAAATATAGATTACATTCTCAACTTGTATTCACTATTCACTTTCTTCTTCTTTTCTTGTGTGAACTGTGCTGAGAATTCTGCAAGATTCTGCAGACTTTTCATGCTTAACAACATAATGGGCATGGCAAGGATACTTTTGGAAACCGAGACTTGACTATTGGGAAATATTCTGATTCTCTATTCTTGTCGTTAGAGATAACTATTCAAAAACCGTATGAACACTTTGTACATATGTTAAATATTACTCAAATTGATTATTAGATCAGAGTTACTTAAATCTTTTTGTTTTAGGCCATTGAAAAGTAACAAAATACAATATAGCCTATCAATCTCCACGAATTGGTATTTTTTTAATCATAATATCTCACCTCGCAGTTTCACAGGTGTTTTTCTTGATCTCTTTATCCAGACTCCAGAGAAGTATCATTAAACTGATTGTAAGAAATTTCTTTGTTCTTAAAGGCCAAGAGTCACAAATATGATGTTGGAATTGGACCATAATATATGAGTTAGTAAAATTCAGCACTTGAGAGGTAGGAAGTTCCAAGCATCTAACCAAATTTTAGTTTTATTTCCCTACAGATCTCTGCATCTCCAAAATCATTCTCAAGCATCCTAGATAAATTTATGATGGTTTTCATGTCTCTAAATATTCATTTTATGGACACAATCCTTTTATGATTTGACACAGTTCATTGCCATTCTAGCTTCAGTAGGACGGTAAGAACGGTCAAATAACCCTCCAGCATTCATTTTTCCACTACTAAAAAAATCAGCAATTGCTTTTGATTATACTTGACTTGCAAGTAGTGTTGCTAGTGGAATTATTTTTAGAGACACTGAAGGAACAATGGAAGAAAATAAGCTTTTGTTATGAGTGATAAGGTTGACATTTTACTTTGGATGCAGAAGACTATGTTCGAGTGTTGGTGAGCAAATTGCTTACTAAGTTGCTTCTGAGGGATAACAGCTCAACTTCCCACCCAAACATTGAATCCGTAGCAATTGTTGATGGATCTTTTTCAGTTTTTTGTGTGTTGTATAACCAACAGATTGTTGAAACTTGTTTCACATTTCTCAAATAGGTACTGGTTTCTATATTGAAAAGTTCTGACCTGTGTGAGAACACCTCAAAGACAATTTTTAAAATTTTTTTTTTATAGACTTTCAAAGTAAATCTTCCTAATTCTAGGATTAAGAAGATTTAACCTAAGCATTTCATCCCACTAAATTAGAGAAACAACACTCATTTTCCAAACAAACTGGTTTTTCTCTTTTCCTTACGTTTGTTTCACCAGAAAGTGTTTTCTGGTGTTTGGTACTTCATAAAACAAAGTTAAAAGAAATGGTTTCTGTAGTGAAAAACATTTTCCCCTTTAAAGAGCTAATGAAAATGTTTTCTTGAAACGTTAAGTACTCAACAAACTATCACAAATAAATTTCACACAATAAAAACTCTCCTAAAGTAAGCTCCACTATCTTTGCTCTCTCTCTCTCTCTCTCTCTCTCCACTTGTGATCGTTGATTTGCCATTGCCTGACTGTTAATTAGAATATGTTATCGAATTCAAAGCACTTAAATTACTCAAAATAGAAATCCTCTCCTAGTTTGTTTTATTTAATAAAAACTTTGTGAGTTTGTTCATACAATTATTTAGTTTAATGATTTTGCTCCCAAATCCTCCTAATTTTTTAGAAAAACTTATTTGTTGCTGTTGGATTTAGTCGAGCCCTTCTTGTTTTAAGAAATTACCTGCCAAGAGCTTTGTAACCCAATTCTTAGGCACCTCCAGGTACTTTTAATGTAACATTTAGAGTTCAAAACTCTCTTTTCTATTATAACTATTAAATTATAAATAAATAAAATGATTAAACAAATTAAAATCAATTTAAACCAAAAAAGCTGACGTAAATAAGCATCAACAATACGTCGATACCTATGGGCTAGGTCCTATACTTGCTACTCCTTCACGAAACTAAACTTTCATACCCCACCATTAAATTATCCCATTATGAGCAAAGAAAACCTAGCGTATACGGTATGACTTCAAGGTGTGCGGTAAATGAAAATTGAATTCTTTGCACAAATATTGTTTGTTTGTCAAAGATTATTGGGTACCAAGAGCTTTGCTCAACTTGATTGAATTTGAATGACACTAGAAAAAACTAAATGGAGAAAAATGCTATTAAGTGTAAACATTAATGTGGAAGGGAGGAAAAAAAAAGGTACTAGAAAACAATTTTTTTTTTTTTTTTTTTTGGGTCTAAATTGAGAAGTTTTGCCTAAAAAATGCTATTAAGTGTAAACATTAATGTGGAAGGGAGGAAAAAAAAAGGTACTAGAAAACAATTTTTTTTTTTTTTTTTTTTGGGTCTAAATTGAGAAGTTTTGCCTAGCTTGAGGGAGACTTCAAAGACTTTGGCAGTTGGCACTCTATTTTGCTTTGATGAAAATTGTTTTCTAAAAATCAATTTTAGAAAAATTAATTCATGTTCCTGTGTTCAATTGCCATCTTGAAAATGAGTCATTAATGTTTGTTGTAATTGAGTAATTCTAAATACTTATCTGAACAAAATCTTTCATTCAAGGAAATAAACCTTAAAATAATTTTTTTGGGGGCAATTTAGAGTCTCAAATTGGAAAATAGACCTCAAATTTGGAATTTACACAAAAAATTAAGTTGGAAAGTAATTAATTTGAGCAAAATAAATGTCATTTGGGAAAAACTAATTGTTAGCCAATGATTGGTCAACTGAAAATCAACAACATTCAATGGTTGATATCGAGAGGGAGAGCCAGAGGGAGGAGGCAAGAAGATAGAAATTACTATTGAAAGAGAGTTTTTAATAGTTTTGATTCACATATTGTAATAGTTTGTTCACAAATGCCTTAAGATCATTTGTTAACTAGACCATTTTAAATTACGTATAAAAGATAAGTTTATAAATCGAATAATAAATAACATATAATAGTACGAAATTGACATGAGTTTTAAGAACATAAAGAATATGTAATCTAACAAATTGATATTTTAAAGAGAAATACTATGTTCACAACAAATTCTAAGTAGTAGATTGTTATTAGTTGTTATGAGTGGCCAAAAAGTAATTTGAGTTATAGATGCAAATTAGAACCAATAACAACTTACCACATATAATTTGTTGTGAAAATGTTGCGCACCTAACACTTTTCTTTTTAAAATGCTAAATTATAAAAAGTTATTTGATAGTGTAACATTGCTTAAAAGTTAAAACAATATCAAACCGTTGCCCTTAGAGAAAATTTTGAATTTATACTTAGATTTCCCAAAATTCAGCTTTAATTTTTTTTTAGTTGAAAGATTCAGGTTTTTTTTTTTGGAAGAAAAATTCAGCTTAAAATTGCATCATCAAATTCTTTTTCATCTCACCAACTCCACTCACTTTGAAAAATTAGAGGGGTTGTTTTCCGAATGAGGCTGACTTTTGCTGGAGTGATGCTCTTAACTTTGGAGGGGTTGTTATGCGTCTGAATCAGGTCCAAACTCAAAAGTCAAAATCCAAAACTCATTCATATTGGTTGCCAAATATGAAAGAAAGCTTTAAAAAAATAAAACTCTGCTCTCTCCCCTATAAATTACCATGCAATTAGCATCATATATTGTCGTGAGCTAACCTTGCTGTTATTTACAACATAATCAATTAGCATTATCATGAATACATTCATTTTCCTTGGCTTGCTCTTATTGCAAGTGCTCATTATTACAAATAAATGATTTATTAAAAGTAATATAATATACCTTGAAATGATGCTTAACCTCTGTTTCTATTACTTAAAAAGAAAAGATGATATATTCCCAAAGGTGAGCCAATTGTTGACACCTGGCCTCCGTTTCTGCTATTTAAAAAGAAAATTGATACATTCCAATAGGCGATCTAAGTCTCAAACAAAAGTCGACTAGATTCTACATAATTGCGCAAACTAAATGGCTCATTGTAACAAAATCTGAGGCTATTTTGTGGATTCTTGCAACCGTATGTAAGAAAGAAGCCCAGGCTGCAAAAGAGTTGGTTGCTAAAGTCTTTTTCTCCTATGCAGAATCTGACCTTCAATGTTTATGGAGAATATATTCAGAGTTATTTTCTATAATCTCCAAAGAAAATTATCTTTTTCAAATACTTTTTCAATTAATGAATAAAAGGTTTAATTACCTAGGACATTGATAAATTAGTTTAGTGCTGCACTTCTGTTTTCTCAAGTTTGGCAAATGATAGTTAAGTAATTATATTTATCTCCCAAATGAGTTTTCTCTCAATGGTGCTTTCCTTTAACTTTGGGAAATTTAAATTTGGATGGTTCATTTATTTAGATAAATGCAGCAAGAGGAACAATGTGAAAAGGATTTTGGACAATTACTTGGGATTGGCCATATGGAAGTCTTGCACTGTTTTGGACCCTTATTTAGCTGGACAGTTTCTCTGACATCATATTGGATATGAATATAGTACTTATCTTTGGCTAGATAATTGGCATCTTGAGTGTCCTCTATTCCTTAAATATGGACATTGAATCATTTATAACTCAGTCAGTTCTGTGAATGCAAAGGTCTAAGCAGCTCTCAGTGCTAGAAACTAAAGTTGGCAACCAGCAAGATATGTGATTAAGTTTCAGATTCAAGACAGGTAAACTTGGAATGCTATTAAACATAGATCATAATGCAGTAAGCAATGTCAAAATTCTAGGAATTTCAAATTTGGGGCAACATGGAATGCTATTAAAATTACCCTACCGAAATAATTGGAGTGGTGTAAGCTTATCTAATTTTCTAAATCTATTCCCAAGCATAGTTTCATAGCTTGGTTAACTATATATAAAGAGTAGATTATTCATTAGGGATTGTTAAATCCATTCCTCTATTTAACAAAGTTAAGTTTCCCGAAAAGTATTGAGTTGCAAAGTATACCCCTAAAGTTTGGGGTTACTTGGATTTTTCACTTTAAAGTTTGAAAAATTGGATTTCACTCCCTAAAGTTTCTCTCTGTTAGCAAAAATTGCCCCTCCGTTAGTAGACTTGCCTATATGGTGGTTAAGTGACATGTTGGCGTCTGATGAGTAATTTTTAAAGGGGATAAACATGCATTCTCATAATTTAGAGAGTAAATGAGGAGGTATAGTTTAGAGGGGTAAAGTATAAATTTTTTTTTCCTAAAAACTTGTCATATCAACTATTGTAATAATTGTTGTGTTGATAAAATTCCTCATGCAATTATTACTTTAAAAATGAAGGACTTGCTTTTGATGGTGGAAGACTTTTAAAGTACAATCTTTTGACAGTGGAAGGCTTCTTTATTTGTAGTGGAAGATTGTGCAAATGGGTTGACGTGTTGTTAGAGAAGACGACTCAACATGCTTTCTCTAGTCTAAACTCTATGAGCGTAGATCACAAACTGATTGAAAATTATGAAGGAAAAAAAGTTTCCCTTCAAACTTTTATTTTATTATTTTATTGAATGTGAATTTTAAAAATTTAACAATTAGATTGCCCGTTTTTATTATATCTTCTATGCTTGTAAAATTTCAAAAAGATCAAAGATCAATAGTTATGCTATCAATCAAATGTTTAAATTTCAAGTTTAAATTTATGTATAAAAAATAAATTTATTGATCAAATAGAAAATAACATCTGATTTAAACAAAATTTGATATACATGTTAAGAACATAAAAAATATGCAATCTATTGGTTAGATTTTCAAAATTCACATCAAATAAAAAGATATATGGAAAGTTTGAAAGGTTTATCTTTAAAGTAATTGGATAAAAACCTTGTCCAATTCTTATATGTTTTATTTTATTTTGAATTAAAAATCATTATTAAGGTTTGGCCTTAGGGAAGGGAAAAGGAGAGATTCATCAAAGTTTCAAAAAAAAAAAAAAAAAACCAAGGTTAGGCCCTTTTGAAAGTGCTAAGTGCTGTAAATTTTGTCTTCCCCTTTCTCACCCCCTTCCCCTAGAGAAATTATAAGATCCACATGGTGGATAAGTGATGTGGTCCACTATTCCATTAAAACACTTCCACTATTCCATTAAAACACTTCCACCTGTTTAAAATTGTTAGTTAGAAAAAATTTTTAAACAGAAATTAATTACTGACTCAGTAATTTTAAACAAGTAGAAGTTTTTTAGTGAAATGGTAGACCACATCACTTGTTTACCAGATGACTCTATAATTTCTCTTTCCCCTGTGTCTTAGTGTTGTTAACTCATCAAAAAGAAAGAAAGAAAAAACTAACATTCTTCTTATTTTATCAAGCATACTATATATATATATATATATTGATAAGAATGTTGTAACTTTATTAAGAAGAAGATAAAAGCATTACATCTTGAGTCAAAGTTGACTCAATCATAATAGAATTTTACTAGTCTCATCACATGCACTTTGAGTGTGAGATGATTTTTTTTTTTTGTTAGTCTAGTGTCATAATTTTCCTTAAATTTTTTTTTTTTTTGGATAAGTTTGTTGGGAAAAGATGGATTAGTAGGAGAGTATCCTATTTTGTAGGCGTTTTAAGTAGAGTTAGAGATATATTTTTACCGGGTTGTCCTCAAGTTTTTTCCTTGTTGAACATTTGATTGATGACATATTTATTGAACTTTGATTTTATTGAAAATTTTGTAAGTATGGAGGATATAAGAAGAAAATGTAATCTAATAGTGGATTTGTCAAAATTCACATTAATAAAAAGATATTGAGTGGAATTGTAGTTTTAGGTTATAACTAAGTTTGTTGCCAAATTTTGTCCTTCAAATATTGTGAAAATTGTTATAATTATAACATTACTCATGCAATTTAAAAATAAAAGACTTTTTTTTTTAGTGGAAGACTTTTAAGGCATAAGCTTTTTTATAGTGGAAGACTAAGCAAATGGGTTGATGTGTTGTGAGAAAATAACTTATTGCTTTCTCTAATCTAAACCCTAGGAACGTGGATTACGAATTGATTGGAAATTTTGAATGCTTTTGTAAGACAAACTTTTTTTTTTAATTTTTTATAGTGTAAGACAAGCCTTTTGTTTTATTTTATTTATAATAAAAAAGTAAATAAAAAGGTTTGTCCTTAAGAAAGGGAAAATGAGACTTTTTTTTTTTCTTTTGATAAAGGGAAAATGAGATTTTTATTTTTTATTTTTTTGAAAATGAGATATTCAAACAAACATCATCCGTATTTTATCAAGCCTACTCTCCACAGTTGTGTTAAACAAAAAAATAAATTTTTTGTTTTTTATACAAAATAAAACAAAAAAAAAAATTCAACAAAAAAAAAAAAAACACAACTTTTTATAGTGGAAGACTTGGGGGACTAGTTTTTTTTTTCCTAGAACATATACAACTTCATAGACTTAAACAATTTGATACAAATAATGTAATTTTTTTTTTCTTTCTTTTCTTTTTAAAAATAAAAATTTTCTTAAGCAATTTGATACAAATAATGTAACTTTTGTGTGATTTTTTTTAAAAATATTCTAATTAGATTAAACAAAATGATCATTCTTGTAACCTAACGTGTGTAACGAAAACTTATAATTATTTAGGACCCGTTTGGATGGTGGGAGAAGAAGGGAGAGTGGAGGGGAATAGAGTAAAATTGACTAAAAATAGACTAATTTTAGGCCAAATATACTCTAATCTACTCTACACTTCCTCCCTCCCTCTCAGCCCAAATGGATTATTAAGTTCATCATCTTGACATGAAGAAAATGTCAGCAAAAAGAAGGCAAAAGTAGGCTGCCGACAATCTTTTGTGCTTCTAACAATGTCCTAAATATTTCCTCACTCTAGAGCTAAACACTTCGCCATGATTTTATCATAATGTATACTCTATTTATATTTAGAATTCCCCAATTCTTTTAAATTAAAACAATAATGTTCTTCTCAAAAAAAAAAAAAACAAAAACAAAAACAAAACAAAACAATATTGTCAATCCATTAATTAAAGTGCCCTTGAATGAGAAAGACTACAAAGACACTGGAAATAATTGACCAATGAAATCTTCTATCTAAAATTCGTTGCACATTTGGCGGGTAACTAAATTGATATGTGGCCCGATGAAGATAAAGGCCCCACAAAATGGAGGGAGGGTCCTACCTGCAAGACTTCAGGCTTCAGTGTAAAACAAAACAAAATCAAACGGAGGTGCTCCTATATTAGTGTCGTTTTCACAATTAACCCTTACTTCTTATAATCGTTTTCACAATGGAAGGTTCCTTAGGTTCCTTTTCCTGGCTTTTCTAATTATTCCTCTTCCTAATTTCTTCATTTTCTGCACCGGACACTCTCACTCTCACTCTCAGCTTCGTTGCATCGATACCGAGCGACACGCCCTTCTCACCTTCAAGCAAAACCTTATTGATCCTTCAAACCGGCTCTCCTCTTGGACTGTTGATGGGGATTTCTGTCACTGGCTTGGTGTTGTCTGCCACAACCTCACTTCTCACGTCCATCAACTCCATCTTAGAAGCTTCCCTCCTATTCCGGATGATTTTATGACTCTGGAACAATATGATGCTCAATCTCTCTCTCACTGGAATCTGACAAATACCGCTTCAAAGGAGAATTGAAAAGGCTCAGGTTTGATTTCTCTCATTTTCTACACAATCTTTCGAATTAACAATTAAAATGGGTCTGGTTGAGTAAATCTTTTAAATACATTTGTTCTCTTCTGCGAAATTGCTTTGGGGCATATTTGGTTTGTCTTTGGAAATTCCTGGTTATGTATTGTACAAGGTATGCTTTAAACATTATGTCCTTAATAATTGTGTGGTCTTGTTTAATGGTGACGTTGTAGGTACTGCGTTCCAAGTGTGATTTAATTTGTAGCTAACCTTCTACCTAGTGGGATTTTGGTTTCAGAAATATGCTCATACTAAGGTGATTCCAATGTTTTCAGTTTTAATAGTTTTGTTGATTATTGCCGTACGAAATATGGTTCATTTTGAAATGCGTACTTCATTTTTAAACTATTTGAGAACACAATGCTACTGAAGGAAACAGAGTTGGCACTGTGACGAGTATTTCTTGCACATTTGTATCATAAAGTATTGTACTACGGTGCGCATGTAACTTGCTAGAAGCTTACTCTGTGGGAATACAGCTGATTATTGCAGGTCCTTGTGTGTGCTTCTGAAGGCAGCTCAGGTTCATGTGCTCTGTGCTCCAAGTGGCCACAAATATTAGTTTGGAATTGCTTGGGATTATGATTTCTGCCTATAATCTCTACGAACTATTTATGTACGGAGTGGTATGTCATTTCACTTTGCTCTAAAAAGAACTGAACACTAGGTTAGTTGTTTATATCTTTCCAGTTTTAAGCAAGTCTGTAAACAACTAGATTTATTAATCTATTTCTTAATATGGGCTGCTTATTTTGCCCCCTTTTCCAGTCAATGGATGTATGGATCCTTGGTACCTAGTTCTTTCCATTAAAACACAGATTTGGTGCTTTTCCAAATGTCCAAGGCAATCCAATTTGATAGTTTAAAATCAATTTTCAGCTCATACAAGCACTCATCTGTTAAAAGTGGTAATCTATATGACTATATCTTGCCAAAGGCAATCCAATTTGATTTCTCTCTCTCTATAGTCCATAATGTTAAAGAGATTCATGTCTGTGTGAAAATTTTTTATATGTGTTTGAAAATTTTCTGTACAATTCTCCTGTTAATTCGAATAAGAACTTTAAAATTTCAGTATCAAATGGGTCTAGATGAGTAAATCTTGCGGCTTTAATTCATATTCAGGGAAAGTTTTTTGAGGCAAACATCGATCACAATGTAGCAGAAAATGTCAATTTAGAACTACAAAATCAGGAAAATCTGAATGTGGGGGACAACATGAAATGCTATTAGATTTACTACACCAAAAGTTTAGCAATTCAAGCTTACCAGGTATTCTAATTAATAGGCTTTGTTCCATTCCTAGAAGACCTCATACTTGGGGTGCATAGTTAGCTTGGGCAATAGGATCCTAAAAGGCAGAAAAGCTTTGTTGTTATCATTTTTGAAGTTTCTTGGATTGCTCTTATATATCCAACTTAGATGGAGAAAACTCTCAATGGCTTGAGAACAACTTAAAGATGAAAAAACTACATCCAGGATTATTGTTGTAAAGGTTAGATGGACTGGCATCAAGCAGGCATATTGTGAAGTCTGCCAGAAACAAAGGTTGTGCTCTTTTTGAAATATCCCTATGACTGTATTTGATTCTATTCTTACCTTTGTATTTTTCTATCTTCTGTTTGCTTTTGATGATATGTTGTCCTGTAATCTATAGTGTTTTATCCTTATTGTTGATAGGGCTCTTTGTATTATTTTGGTTCTTTTTTGGTAGTATGCTAGTCTTGTTTGCAATGTATTTGTTTCTAATGAATAAATCTCATTAACTTTTAAAATAAATTAAAAAAGGATATTTAGGAAACAAAAGGTTATACTTAGCTAATCAATATTGCTTTATTTTTTTTATGATGAATATGTTCTCATTCGGCTAAAAAGATGATGTTTAGGGAATCGAAGGTTGTGCTTAATTAATCAAGACAGTGATGGTGAGCCCATCCCTGGTTAGGCAATGTTGCTTCCTTCATTTTTTTTGCAAAAGCTACTGCACCTTGGTCTAAATGAAATTTGATACCATGTTTCCATGTTCCTATACATTTATTTGCTACTGGTATGCAGTTTCTTAATTCAAAAGTCAGAGCAAGCATCTCAAATCTATAGGAAGGGGGACATGACCAAGAAGCACTCAGCTGAGAGCTGGTAAGATTTGTTTGGGCTGAAGGCCTATGTAATATGAAAGCTTGTCTTGCAATCTATTTTGGACCAATGAAAAAGAACATGAAACTTGCAACTTGGAAGTCGAGCTCAATAGTGTACTATGGATACTTTATCCCACCTGAAACAAACTTTGTATTTAGTGAACTTTGAAGATCCTATTTACAAGTCTTTAGAGAATCATGACCCTAGCATCATGAAAATTATGATGTTTATCTGCTGGTGGTATACAGTTCCTTCTCAAGGTGATATTTAAATAATCACCATGGTTTATTACTGGAGAAATGAACAAAGGCATAAACATTATTTGTGACCTAAGCATCAATGACTAGTCTTGGTGAAAAGCCTATTTAACTACATGCTTGTTTTATGGCCTGCTATGAACGTTTCAAGTTTCCTTTGACCAAAATTGTTCCTTAATTATTGCTTCATCATGTCTATATCTTTCATAATATCTTGTGCTTCTCTTGCTTTTGTTTCCTTTTTATACCCAAGTATTCTAGATTATGCAAAGGAGCTCCAATGTAACTTGCAATAGAAAGAGAAACAATCCCTTTATAAAGCTATTAAAAATCCTTCAAATGGGTTGTCGACTTAGTCTGTTCAAGAAAATTTCTGGATCTAATGTGACAATATAAGTGGAAAGTTGGGTTGAGCCCCACCAAGCAATTTCAAATTCTGCTGATATAGATTACCATTGGGTGGCAAGATTAATCCTTCATTACTCTAGCTAGCACTACTAAAATACTTAAGATTAATAATTCTACTGGTAAGGGTATTCCAAGCTATTTTGGTTACTTGGAAGAGACTTACACATCTCGATCTCTCCTTTGTAGGATTTGGAGTATTCATTTGTCAGCAGCTTAGACATCTATCAGAGATTTATTTTCATAATCTGCAGGGAAATGATCTTTGTATGAATGCTCTATGGTGGGTTTCTCATCTTTCTTCCATCAATATTTTTACACAAGTGGCGTCAACCTTCAAAGGGAACAAAAATTTGCTTTAGGTAATGAATTAGCTCCCTTCTCTTTCAACAATATGGTTGCCTCAATGCCAACTTCATGACATGCATTGGTCCCTGAAAATTTCAATTTTACATCCCACTTAATTTTTCTATGAATTAGTAATAAACTTTCGTACCTTTCCTTAGGCTCCAGTAATCTACGAGGCCAAGTTCACAGTACCAAACTAAATTTTTGGAACCTTAACATGTTTTTGTCTAGTAGTCAGCTTAGAGGGAAAATCCCAAATTTCTTAGACCAATTTTGGCATCTTGCATATCTTTCTTTGTATATATGATAACTTCTTCGATGGTCCCATCTCAAAATCTCTTGGAAAATTGTTAATCTTGTGGACATTACATCTTATTGAATGGGAGAACCACACTAGAAAGCTGGGTTCTACTTTCATACTTGGAAGGAGTTAAAATATTGCACAGAATTTCTTGGAGGACAATGTGTCTGAATTGCATTTTGCTGAAGTCTCAAAATAAAAAGAATTTAGACTTGTCTTCAAACTCTATTGTCATGAATGTATGCTCCAATGGGACTACTTTTGAACTTAATTTTTTCAAAGTGAGTTCTTGTCAGATCAGTCCACAATTTCCTACTTGGTTACAAACACAAAAATCTTACAGTAAGACCTCTCACAAATAGGAATTTCAGATGGTTCTGGAAATTGGATATATACATTAAATTGATCATTTGGACCCCTTGTACTCCCTGTGTACTAGGGTGTTCCCCTTTTTGATATTAATAAACTTATTACTTATCAAAAAATTAAATTGATCAACAAATGTGATTGCAATGTATCCAAGGTATGGCTAAATTCTGAAGTTGTTGATTAAAATTTAATTGCTTCAAGGGTCAGCTACTATAGTGGTTATATCCAAAGTGGTTATATCCAAATGCCACAATTTTGAATATTGCACTCAATCACTTTTCCAACGATTTTGAATATTGCACTCAAATCACTTTTCCAGACCAATATCCTCATTTTGTTCCAAAACACAAATAGAGAGTGCCCTGATGGTTCTTGACATGTAAGATAAACCTCAATCAAGAGAACTTAATCGTTACTACTTACTAGGCACATTGACTATCTTTGACCCATATAAAACTGAGAACAAAAAACCTGAAATTCCCAACTCATTGGCTTCTTAATATAAGCTTGAATAATTGTGCCTGACCAACAATAGCTTATACCTTTTTCACTGCAAACTGGAATAGATTCGCAGGGATTAGAGATTTGTACCAAGCTAGATGGGTGAAATGACAGCACCAGACCTCTAGTGGCTTTCAGCTAAAAATTCAACAAATTTGTTAAAGATACTCCTCTAAAACTATGGAAACTTGCTTCTCTATTAGTATTTGGAATTTTGCCAATACTAGCCGCAGGACATTTGCCAATATGTTCAAATGAACTTGAACCATACAGTTACTTATTTTTCTCTAGTACTTTCCATGAGTTTTCTATTATTCCATATTTGTAAGTATCATAAACCTTTCAAGTAACTTGTATGTATCAGTAGGTCTTACTGGGTTGCATTTTTTAAACTTGTCTCAAATTCATTTGATGGGAAAGGTACTAGAAAAAGAAGGGAACATGATATTATTGGAATTTCCTGATCTATCAGTAAACAATCTTTTCAGTGAAATTGCTCAGAGCATATAATTTTTCTTTATATGAACATTCATACAACAAGCTTTCTAAAACAATTCCATGCACTCAATCTTTTCTTCTTTTCAACTTCAGCGTGTCTCATAACAGAACCATCATTGAACATTCCCCTACCCCTTGATTCTTCGTTAATGCATTTTCCATTTTACCCAAAAAAAAAAAAAAAAGAAACTTCAGCGTGTCTCACACGCTTCTAGTCAGCTTTGCATTAAACCAATAGCTGATTTTGTGTGTCTTGAGAAGACAAGCTCATAAATGAGGTTTGACCAATCAAGTGGCTGGATCCACACGGTGTCACACACCTAATCCAACGGACACTCCACTGTAAATGTGTTTTAATCCTTACCTAACTTTCTATCGGTGAGTTTCTCCAAAAAAAAAAAAAAAAAAAATTCTATCAGTTAGATTTCGTTTTAAAAATATGATATGCTTAAATAAGAGTAATTATAAAATTCACATAGTAGATAAGTATTTTATTAAAAAATTGTCACTTATTTGAAATTATTAATTAGAAAATTTTTTTAAATAGAAATTAATTACTGATTCAGTAATTTTAAACAAGTGAAAATTTTTTAGTGAAATAATAGACAAATGATGTGGTCCACCAAAAAACTTTATAATTTCTCCTAAAATGGAGCCATACTTTTCAATTTTTAGTCTAGTTTTGTAGATTGTTGCCATGTGAATGAATGATATATAGTTCTTTTTTTTTTTTTATGGGAGATATATAGTTCATTTTGAAAGGCAGATTTCATTTTAAAAAGATTTGAAACACATAATGTTAATGAAGGAAACAGTGCGCACTATGTGAACACAATTTTTTTTTATACTGTGCTAAAGTTCATTTTAACAGACTTTTTTATTTCTTTGACGTGAGAACTCACATATCTAGACTTTCTGCCAGAAAGCCTAATGCATACAGTATTCCCATTAAAAATGAAGGTTGATTTCTTCGCACAAACATTGATGGTCAAGATTCTAGAGCCACACCAACATTAGCGTGGAAGGGAGAAACTGGTAATAAGAAACAATTTTTTTTTTTTTAATAGGAAGGTTCTGCCCAGCTTATATAAGGGAGACTAAAGACTTTGGAAAAAAAAAAAAAAAAATCAAACTCTCCGAAACTTTCTTTTTAATTTTTAGAGGTTGAAGGTCTTTGGATTACAAATTTGTAATTTTATTATTAAAAAAAAAAGTAATAATTCGAATTAGCATTATTTGAACAATCACGAATTCAGAATTATCATTTGGTATAATTGCAATTTGATTTTGATCACGTAGCAACCCCATTATGATTAAGAGGCATTTGATCTGATTTGAGTTTTCAAATAAGATACTCAAAGTTTGCTTATTTTTCTTTAAATTTTATGAGTCTTTCATTTTAACTGAATATTATTAATATTTGAGTCTATCGGAGTTACGTCCACTGTGTTGAATAATCTATATATATTTATATATCCAAAATTTAGAAAAAAATCAATTAAATTTTAATTGGATACTCAATTTTCTGCCACGTGTCTCACTTAATTTTTAATTTTGTGCCAAGTTAATTATTGAGTGTAAATATTGAAGAGTCCAAATCTAATTGGATTTCAATTGTAATCTAATTTTCTGTCATGTGTCCATCTAAGTTTTTAATTTTTGTGGCAATTGAATTATTATGTGCAAAAACCGAAACCAATTAAATTCTAAATCATATATATATATATATATATATAATGAGAAAACATTGCATATTTTAGAAATATATGGTTTAAAAAAGTATAAGCTAATACAATTTATAAATTTATAATTTGAACATCTTCTAAAAAAAAATATATATATATATATATATACTAAAATATATATATATATATATAAAATTTAAACTGTATAGTTGTGATTGTTTCTAATTGTATCTGTGCATATGCACAAGGTTACACACTAGTTAGCTAATTGAGAAGTAGGAGAGAATTTGGTCTATTGAATTCCATAGAAATTTGGCATTGGTAGTGCTAAACTAGGGGCAAGAGAGAATAAAGACTTTGACAAAAAATGCAGTACTACCTTTCATATTACTATAACGCCAATTATCTCTATTACATTCTGCAAACCGAAGGACTCCCTTTAAAAAATTATATATATACAAGTTCTAAACCATCAATTAATCCGTTCAAAATAAATAAATAAACTATCTATTAAAGAATGCTCAAAGCATCAAAAAAAAAAATTCAATTATTTTTAAGGACATTTCCCATAAAGCATGGAGATGGCAATATAGAAAACAAGTCATCAAACAATTGCAAGGTTCCAAATAATGGCATTTGGAATAATTTTGATTAATCATAACAATAATTACAAATTATATATATATATATATATACACACATATAAATCATCAAATAAAGAATGCTCAAAGCCTTAAGCTCTTTGTCCAATTATTTTTAAGGACATTTCCTTGAAAGCATTGAGATGGAAATATAGAAAACATGTCATCAACCAATGATATGCCTCTTTTTTTTTTTTTTTTTTGTGGAGAGTTTCACTCATGGCATTCGCTCCTAATGATAACTCTTTATCATTAGACCAAGACACTAATCGGTTTTTGGTGTAGGCGGGGATTGAACACCAGATCTCTTATTCAATCATCAGAGACTTTACTAGTTGAGTTAATTAGAACCCACTCATATTTTTTTCCTAGTTGTGCAAATTTAATGAGCACTTCAATAACAAACATAAATTAGAAGATATCTACAAAAATCCATAAATAAGGTGCTAATTTTCTTACGTGGAAAACTCATTAACAAGAAGAAAAAAACTATAATAACAGTTTAGTAAAAGAACTTATAATATAAAATAATGAGTTTATAATATATATATATATATGTGTGTGTGTGTGTGTGTAGGGGTGGGGGGGCAGGAAGCTTTGTTTTACTATTTAAAGAGTTTTGGTTTAAGGGGAGGAAAAATAAGAAATTTAAACTAATGACTTTGGTTTTGTGAAGCGTTCTCTTCAATCACTTGTGTTACTTATGAAGAATACAATTAAAAATTTAAAATAAGTCTAAAGTCACACACTAAAAAAAAATACAACTATCGAGGAAACAAATTGTTATTAATAATTTAATAGATAAAAATATAATATTAGTAGTAAGCTGAGATAAAAATCGATAAAAAAAATAATTAACAATTCAACTATTGTGAAAATTGCTATGTTCATAATATTACTCATGCAATTATTAGGTCTAAAAAAAAGTTTTTTATTTTTTTTAATTTGTTTTTTATGGCAGAAGACTTTGAAAGTACAAGCTTTTTTGTTATTAATAAATTTTTTTTTTTTGCCCACAAAAAAAGTGTAGGGGCTCAATTCGGATGGACCCTGAGTGATGGGTTTCCAGCCCAATAAGCCCAACAATAAATTTATAGAGTATGGGTCCAAGAACTAGTACTGTTTTTCAGGAAAGGTTCTACTCATCAAGTAATAAGGGGTACTATTGATTCGCACTTTGAGGAAAACTGTCCTCGGCTTTATTTCAATTTATCCCTCTTTCTCTCTTTTTCTCTTCTTTTTCCAAAAAGTCCCTTCTCTTTTCTTCGATTCTATGTTATATACTTCGTTCTCTCCCTTTTTTCCTTCGTACACGTGTAGTTCTTATCCTGGGAGCTCCTTTCTGTCCCATCCAGTACCTACCGGAACTTTCAGCTTAGTGGTCATAAAGCTGCTTAGTTACTATTCAGGTATCACCTCCACATTAATGCGGCCAGAGTGTTAGTTGGAAAGCATTTAATGAGGAGGTGATAGACTCCAGAAGATATTTTTTATCTTCTCCGACGCCTCTTTAAGCTATACCCAATTTCCAGTTCAAATACAACCTGGCGGAATCTTCCCGCCAGCAAGAAGGTTACCTTCTCCTCGGACTTTGGTGTCCTCGGACGTGTGTTATACCGCTGTATATAATACCTATTTATTCCTTTCATATCACCCATTTGACGTGAATAAAACTTCTTCAGGCCGTCCTCGGACAACTACGTGTTCTCGGATCGGGCCTTCAGGCCCCGAGCTCACTTCTGAGGACTACCATACCTTTTTAGTTAACAGACCCCACAAAAAGCATTAAACATTTTTTCAACTATGAACACAACTTTTTATAGTGGAAGACTTGGGAGACTAGCTTTTTTGTTTTTTACACCAGAACAAATACCACTTCATTTACTTGTTGACTTGTTGGCCATCTACTAAACCTTGATTCTATTCTCTTCACGGTAGGTGTGTGGGAACTGAGAGGGACATTCAGCACGCAAAAGATCAGTCTTACTCTTTGGTTGATGTGTTGCGGAGAAAATGCTTATTGCATGTTATGAAATATACTCTACGATCATGGAACAGGAATTTATTGCAATATTTGAATTTTTTTCACTTAACAAATTTTATATGCTCAGAGACAAGCTTTTACTTGCTAAGAATACAAAAAACAAACAAAATGGACCAATTAATATATACATTTGAGAAGAAATTATATATCAATTGGTAATAGTATTCCTCTAGAATTTCAAAATTAGTTCAATCCAACCTAATTTTTGTAATTCCAGTAAGGATTATTTGCATACAAATAAAATATCATTAGAACTATTATCAGCCTTTTTTTTTCCTTTTCAAAAATCTAATTAAACTTCACTCTATTATTATTAATAAGAAACTTAGAATGCTTTATATATATATAGGAATTGTATATTAATATAGGTTTCTCAATGTATTTTCTAGTATAAATCAATTCAAATTCTTCTTAAAAAATCAATTAAAATTCATGATCTCCCACCAACAAAAAAATTTCCTTTAAAGTTATTGTATAAAGGCCCAGAAAATGAAGATAATATGTTGTAGAATCTTAAGCGTAAAACAAATAGCATTCAAATTAAAAATTGATCAAGCACAAGACTCTAATTTTGCAAGCATGGAGAATTCAAAAAGAATATGGAATTCAATAGTAGATTTGCCAAAATTCACCTCCAATAAAAGGATATTGGATAAGGTTATAGTTTAGACTACAACTAATTTTGTCACTAAATTTTATCCTTCAAACTAACGTATTCTTATTTTGTCAAGCGCACCCCACCTCAGTTGTGTTAGACAAAATAATAAACTTTTTTTTTGGTTTTTTTCTTTTTTGATAGAATAATAAAATAGAGCCATCGTTTTTTTAGTCTAGTTTTGTAGATTGTTGCCATGTGAATATATGATATATGGTTCATTTTGAAATGCAGACTTCATTTTAAAAAGATTTGAGAACACAATGTTACTGAAGGAAACAGTGCGCACTATGTGATCACAATTTTTGTTTTATACTATGCTAGAGTTCATTTTAACAGAATTTTTTATTTCTTTGACTTGGGAACTCACATATCTAGACTTTCAATACCCCCACCGAAACTTCACCCCATTTGCAAAGAAAACCCAATGCATACAGTATTCTCATTAAAAATGAATGTTGATTTCTTCACACAATCATTGATGGTCAAGATTCTAGAGCCACACCAACATTAGCGTGGAAGGGAGAAATTGGTAATAAGAAACTTTTTTTTTTTTTTTTTTTTTTTTAAATCGGTAGGTTCTGCCCAGCTTATATGAGGGAGACTAAAGACTTTGGACTAAAAAAAAAAAAAATTTTTTTTTAAATCGGTAGGTTCTGCCCAGCTTATATGAGGGAGACTAAAGACTTTGGACTAAAAAAAAAAAAATCAAAGTCTCCAAAACTTTCTTTATAATCTTTAGAGGTTGAAAGTCTTTGAATTATAAATTTGTAATTTTATTATTAAAAAAAAAAGTAACAATTTGAATTAGCATTATTTGAACAATCACGAATTCAGAATTATCATTTGGTATAATTGCAATTTGATTTTGATCACAATAGTGGCAGCATAGCAACCCCATTATGATTAAGAGGTACTTGAATTTGATCTAATTTGAGTTTTCAAATAAAGGACTCAAAGTTATGCTTATTTTTCTTTAAATTTTATGAGTCTTTTATTTTAACTAAATATTATTAATATTTGAGTTTATAGGAGTTATGTCCACTGTGTCGAATAATCTATATATATATATATAGATATATCTATATCCAAAGTTTAGAGAAAATTCAATTAAATTTTAATTGAATACTCAAATTTGCGCCACGTGTCTCACTTAATTTTTAATTTTGTGCTAAGTTAATTATTAAGTGTAAAAATTCAAGAGTCCAAATCCAATTGGATTTTAATTGGATTCTAATTTTCCGTCATGTGTCCATCTAAGTTTTTAATTTTTGTGGCAATTGAATTATTAGGTGCAAAAACCGAAGAGTTTAACACCAATTAAATTCTAAATCATATATATATATATATATAATTAGCAACCATTACATATTTTAGAAATATATTGGTTAAATAAGTGTAAACTAATGCAATTTATAAATTTATAATTTGAACATCTTCTAAAATATATATATATATATATAATTTAAAGTGTATAGTTGTGATTGTTTTTAATTACACATGTGCATATGCACATGGTTACACACTAGTTTAGGTAATTGAGAAGCAAGAGAGAATTTGGTATGTTGAATTCCATAGAAATTTGGCATTGGTAGTGCCGAACTAGGGGTAAGAGAGAAGAAAGACTATGATGGCAAATGCAATACTACCTTTCATATTGTGATGAAAGTTAAAATAGATAAAGTGATTTTTTGTGTAGCTAAAATAAATAAAGTGACTTTTTGTGTAGCTAAATAACTAAAATTTTGCCTTCACTACTGTGAATGCTTTAAGAAACTGCATCTCTAAGAAACTTTTGTCTAGAGAAATATTTCAAAAACATTGGAGATGTTAATTGATAAGGAATATTTCTATTTTTTATGCATCATCAGAAATTAAAGTCCCAAAAATTTTAAGATTTAAACACTTGCACATTCATAATTATTCTGTAGGTTTTCTTAATGATAAAATTGTTATTGTGCCCTTTCCATTCGAGTTAAGTTCATTACGCTCTAATTTTGCACAATATAACTATATATTTTGAGAATACACCAGTAAGTAATATTTTGCATACAGTTACATTTTATACTCCCTTTTTTTGCAACACTTTTAAAGTAAAATCTAGAGATTTTTGAAAAAATAATATTATTTTATGTGGAAAATTTTTTCTGAAAAATAGCCTCTTAAAAAAATAATAATCATGTTTTGTATCAAAACTTCAAAATGTGCAATTTTAGTGTAAAATATGCTTATAATAAAGTTGTGTTTTCAAAGCCATTTCAATGCAAAATGGCATTAGAACTTTCGAGATTGAGAAAGTGCAAATTGGAGAGATTTCCTAGTTGATGAGGTATGAGTCCAACAAATCTTGCATGAGAGAGATTAAGAGATGTTAAACTCTTCATTGAACCGAGAAATGAGGGAATAGGAGAAGCAGAGAAATTATTGAAGCTGAGGTCAAAGTAATTCAAATGCTTCAAATCAAGGAGAGAAGGATGTAGCTTACCACCAAACATTGACCGCTCCCAAGCTTCAATTTCAGCATCATATTGTTTGTCAGTCGTAAAATCATCCCAAATAGGAGGGATGCTTCTGAGATGGAGTTCATGGACATGAGCAGTGAGGTTGTGGCAGACAACACCCACCCATTGACAACAATCCCCATGGGCAGTCCAAGAGGAGAGCCGGTTTGAAGAATCAATAAGATGTTGCTTGAAGTTGAGAAGAGCCTGTCGCTCGGTATCGATGCAACGAAGGTCAGAAAGTCCGGTGCAGAAGAAGAAGAAGAAGTTAGGAAGAAAGAGAAAGGCAAGGAAAAGGAAAAGGAATGAAACGGAAGGTCTGAAGGAAGCCTCCATTATGAGATGAGATGAGATGATTAGAATTAGAAGTAGATAGTTGTGAATTCAACAATAATACTAATTTATAGGAGAGTGATGATGAGGAGGGTCTAGTGCAAATCAGTTTCTTTCAGATCTCTCTCTCTCTCTCTCTCTCTCTGTGTTTGCTTTTGCCTTTTGTTTTACGCTTAAAATTCTACACATCATTATCTCCAACCACTATCAGGTCTATGACTAGTCGTAGTAGTCGAGCATTGACTGAGAATTAAGTAGTAGGAACCTCCATTTTTATTTTTTATGTTAATATGGCCACATATCATATCAAATTAGCTTCCCTGCCAATTCGGAAATTTCATGGTCAATGTCAATTACTCGTAACTTTTATAAAAATTCATTAAATTGAGTTTTCTTTGGGGATGGGTGGGAGCAATAAATTTTAATGGAATATAGAAAAAATAATTGAGAAACTTTTGTTTTTTGGGATAAAATATAATGGGATTTGAGAAGCATATATAGCATGCCAAATTGCATATTAAAATGATAAGTTAGTAAAGTTGGAAGTTTAGCTAGATTTTATAGCTTTTTTGGCAAAAAAAAAAAAAATTATTACCATAATACAATTACAATTAATGGTAAAAATCTTATGGGGTAATAGACTCTCTTTATAAACATTATTTTAAGCATTAAAATATCACATTTTGCACTAAAATTGATTATATCACATTTTGCATTGAAATGGCTTTGAAAACACAACTTTATTATAAACACATTTTACACTAAAATTGCACATTTTGAAGTTTTGATACAAAACTTGATTTTTTAGGAAGCTATTTTTTAGAAAAAATTTCCACATAAAATAATATTAATTTTTCAAAAATCTCTAGATTTTACTTTAAAAGTGTTGCAAAAAAAGGGAGTATAAAAGGTTTAACGATATTGTAACTGTATGCAAAATATTACTTACTGGTGTATTCTCAAAATGTATAGTTATATTATGCAAAGATCAAGCATAATGAACTTAGCTCAAATGGAAAGGGCACAATAACAATTTTATCATCGAGAAAACCTACATAATAATTATGAATGTGCAAGTGTTTAAATCTTAAAATTTTGGGACATTAATTTCCGATGATGCATAAAAAATAGAAATATTCCTTATCAATTACCATCTCCAATGTTTTTGAAATCTTTCTCTAGACAAAAGTTTCTTAGAAATGCCGTTTCTTACAAAAATTTATAGTTGATTGATGACATGTTTTCTATATTTCCAACTCAATGCTTTCCGGGAAATGTTCCTCGTAAAGAATTGGACGAAGAGCTGAGCTTGATGGTTTAGGACTTGTATATATTTAAAATCATTTAAAATCCAAATGATATAAAAGAGAGTCCTCCAACTTGCAAAACTTAATAGAGACAATTGGTCTTATAGTAATTACAAAATTATGACTATTTTTTATTTGCAAAAGAAAAGATAAAATAGAGGTTAAACAAAATATCCAAAACTTTGAGTCTCCATTTGAAAACCCAAATTAGACTGGCTCCTAACCATAATGGGGCTACCATGCTACCACCATTGTGACTAAGATCAAAATACAAAACGATATTTCTAAATTTGTGATTATTCAAATAGTGATAAATTCATTTTACTATTTTTTTTTTTTAATTTTAGGAAATTATAAGTTTATAATTCAAAGACTTTGAACCTCTAAAGTCTTGAAAAGAGAGTTTTGGAGACCTCGTTTTTATTGTCCAGTCTTTGGATTCAGCGTAATTCATACGTTAGGTAGAACTTCTCAATTTAGAAAATTATTTCTTTAGTACCTACTTTTCCACACTAACAATAGAATTTTTGTCTGTCTAGATTTTTCTAGAAAGTGACTTTCAAGAAAATTAAAGCTTGATTGTGAGGCCTTAGAATCTTGACAACAAACAATAGGAGACATCAAAATCTAATATCGTGTAAACTGGGTTTTCTTTGTTGACAGCTTGAAATTTTGGTAAGGTATGAGTCCCTAAGTAAAATAATAAAAAAAAAGTTTGGTTAAAATGGTTCAGTGTCAAATTGTCAATTAGTTTATGCATGGAGTATCTTTGATTTTTTTTACTTAAGTTGCTTTGGTTTAAATCGATTTGAGGTTATGGCAGACAACACCCTTCCATAGACAACAATCCCCATGGGCAGTCCAAGAGGCGAGCCAGTTAGAAAGATCAATATGGTCTTGCTTGAACTTGAGAAGAGCGTGTCGCTCGGTATCGATGCAACGAACCTCAGAGGGTCTGACGTAGAAGAAGAGGAAGTAGTTAGGACTAAAGAGAAAGGCAAGGAAAAGGAATGAAATGGATCTTAAGGAACCCTTCATCATCAGATTATTATTATATTATTAGCTGCAAGTGCAAGGCTTACTCATAAAAAAATTACACTAAACATTGAACGCTAATTTATAGGAGATTGACGACAGTCTTGTGCCAATCAGTTATTTATTTATTAATTATTTATTTTTAACCCTTGGGATTCACGTGATGATGAATAAATTAATAAAATATAAAACTGTAGCATGTTTAACATAAAATAAATAATAAAAAAGCGAGTCTCCTAAAGTCTTCCACTCTAAAAAGTTGTGTGTTTTTCATTTTTCTGTAAAATAAAAGTTTGTTATTTTGTTTTGTCAAAAAGAAAAAGAAAAAGAAAATTATTGTTTGGCATTGTCTAACACAATTGATGGGGAGTATGCTCAATAAAATAAGAATGATGTTAGTTTAAATCTCTCATTTTTCCTTCCTTGAGGCCAAACAGTTTTTATAATTTTTTTATTAAAAATAAAATAAAACAAAAGGCTTGTCTTCCAATAAAAAAGTAAAAAATAATAATAATTTTTTCTTATCGTAAGCATTCAAAATTTCTAATCAATTCATGATTCATGTTCATAGAGTTTAGACTACAGAAAGCAACCACAGTCATTTTTCTCACGAGCCACAAAACATAAACCCTTTTGCATAGTCTTCTACTGCAAAAAAGAAGTCTTCCACTATAAAAAGCAAGTCTTTCAATTTTAAAGACATTAATTGCAAGAGGAATATTATAAACATAGTAATTTTTACAATAGCTGATTAGACAAATTTTTATCGATTCTTTTATATATATATATATATATATTTTAAAGGAGTCCTCTAGTTTGCATAATGTTAATAGAGACAACTAGTGACTAGTCTCATAGTAATATGAAAGGAAGTACTAAATTTGCTATCAAAGTTTCTCTCCTCTCTACCCCCTAATTTGGTACTGCCAATGCCAAATTTTTGTGGAATTCAACACTTAGGGTAGTGAATTCTCTCAAAACTCTTCTCAATTACCTAAATTAGTTGACACAATCAACATAACACCTATAAACAAAAATATTAATAACATTTAGTTGAAAGACTCATAAAATTTTAAGAAAAATAACCAAAACTTTGAGTCTCTTATTCAAAAACCCAATTTAGATCAAATGTCTCCTAACCATAATGGGGCTACTACGTTGCCACCATTGTGATTAAAATCAAAATACAAATCGATAATTCTAAACTCCTAATTGTTCAAATAATGATAATTCAATTTATATGATTTTTTTTTTTTGAAAATTACAAATTTATAATCCAAAGACTTTGAACGTCTAAAGTCCTAAAAGAGAGTTTTGGAGACTTCGTTTTTCTTTTCCAAAGTCTTTAAAGCCTCATTTACGTTGGGCAAAACTTTCCACACGTTAGTGTCTAGTTTTCTCCACTGTATAGTTTTTCCAAGAAAGTGTAGTTCTAGTAAAGTAAAGCTCATGGGTCCTCAGAATTTTGTCTGTTGTATTTTTTTTTCCAAGAAAGTGTAGTTCTAGTAAAGTAAAGCTCATGGGTCCTCAAAATTTTGTCCACCCCCTAGTTTTTCCAAGAAAGTATAACTTTCCACACGTTATAGACTTTTAGTGTCTAGCTTTCTCCAAGAAAGTGTAGTTCGAGTAAAGTAAAACTTATGGGTCCCCGAAATCATGTCCACAGTCCACCATCTAGTTTTTCCAAGAAAGTGTAAACTTTCTACATGTTATAGTGTCTAGTTTTCTCCAAGAAAGTATAGTGTTAGTAGAGTAAAGCTTATGGGTCCTCAAAGACTTTGAACGTCTAAAGTATTAAAAGAGAGTTTTGGAGACTTTGCTTTTCTTTTCCAAAGTCTTTAAAGCCTCATTTACGTTGGGCAAAACTTTCCACACGTTAGTGTCTAGTTTTCTCCACTGTATAGTTTTTCCAAGAAAGTGTAGTTCTAGTAAAGTAAAGCTCATGGGTCCTCAGAATTTTGTCCGATGTATTGTTTTTTCCAAGAAAGTGTAGTTCTAGTAAAGTAAAGCTCATGGGTCCTCAAAATTTTGTCCACCGCCTAGTTTTTCCAAGAAAGTGTAAACTTTCCACACGTTATAGACTTTTAGTGTCTAGCTTTCTCCAAGAAAGTGTAGTTCTATTAAAGTAAAACTTATGGGTCCCCGAAATCATGTCCACAGTCCACCATCTAGTTTTTCCAAGAAAGTGTAAACTTTCTACATGTTATAGTGTCTAGTTTTCTCCAAGAAAGTATAGTTTTAGTAGAGTAAAGCTCATGGGTCCCCAAAATCTTGTCCACCTAATTTTCCACACGTTAGTGAAAGTGTAATTCTAGTAACACTAGCGTTTTCTTTTTTTGATAAATAGTAACACTAATGTTGAATACATTCAATAGCATTTTTCTCCATTTAATTTTTTAGTTGTTTCTTAAAAAAAAATGTAGTTAATATAACTTATAAATATATTTAACCTAAAAAGCCGAAACGCAACATATATGAGCTCAATTATGATATATTAATCACTCATTCCTTTCATTATTATTCGATGTTGGACTTCACTCGCACGTTTACACCCAACATCTAACACTCTTATTAAAAAAAAAAAAAAACATCTAATTCTCGTCAAACCCGTGACGATTATGATGGACCAAGTGAAAAAGGAAGCTCTAATGAACTACCACACCCGGCGACAAAGGAATGAAAGGTTCACATACTTTATGGCCCATGGTGACTATGAATGTGAGCAGTACTTGGAATGTGGTGGCTTAGAAGGTTGATAGAATTTGGAAAATGGGTTCAAATACTCTTTAAATCATTGGATTTCTTGAATCCAAATTAATTCTTATTTTTTATATTGATTATTGTTGGTTGCTGCATTATCATTTTTCCTTTCCTTTGGCATATACTCTTTTTTTTTTTTTTTTTTTTAATTTTAGGAAAGTGTCTTGGGTCATTTTGGTTGGAGTAATATAATTTAAAAACAAAACTTTATAAATTATTTTGTAAAACAGAGTCTTATAAAATAAAGCAACTTTGTGTTAATTATTTGTGGTAATTGCTCACTTCACATAAGATTATTGGACTTGTTCGCAATGAGAAACTGTCACACAACTAGGAGACAAGAAGACAATTGCAATTCATTGTAGGCTAATGATTCTCATTCTCTTATATTCAAAGCTAAAATCAGCACTCTCGATGCCCATACTTATTAAGTCGTTTAAAAATTTTCAAATTGTAATATATGCATACCACTGCAAACAATATAATTGGAATTAAGTTCTATGTCATTACATATGACATATGTGAACTCATATCTAGATTTCAATCAGATGACAATGCTAATGCAACTTGGTCACAGTAATTGAAAGTACAAGGATTAATAATTTAGATAGAGGTAGCATCTAGCTTCCTCCCATGCGTAAATGCACATGTTAAATATTTTCCATAGTTGTGTACTAACTTTCAATCAAAGAAAATCTTATTTTCTTTTTAAGAGAATAACTTACTTTTGTATTTGTTAAGGGTCTTTGTGCAGCAGTGACATGCGTCTCATTTTGAATCCTTTGATATGTTAGTGGCTAGGCTTTGGTTTTTTTGGGTAGTCAAGTCCTATACTCACGCCAATGGGTTGTCCATTGCTCACTACCTTTGCGATTTCTCCTAGGCAAAAGACAGTATAATGAGTAATGAAAATAATTGATAGGCTAAGAATGTATTAACCCCTTGTGATGAATTAACCAATTAATTAGCCAAGTTAATTAATTAATTCAATTAGCATGTAATATGCGTGGTAGCACAAACAAATCACCAAATAACTAAATATAGCAGAAATTAAATTTGACACGAGTGATTTGTTTACGAATGGAGAAAAGCACCGAGACAAAACCCCACCTACAAGATATACCTTCTCCATGATTAGGGCTAGATATTAGGATAAATGGTTAAATCTTGTTCTAACTTAACGAAACCCTTAAATACATAAGAAAATTTTGAAATTAAAAAAAAAAAAAAAAAAAAAAAAAAAAAAAAAAAAAAACAACAACAACAACAACANCGAGTTCTAAGAAGTGACAAAGCTGATGTGGATAAAAATCCATGTAGAACTTAAGTCTTAGAGACTCAAGTTTCTTAAAATAAATTATAAGATTGTTATAACTTATAAGAGAACTTGAGTCTTAAGGATTTTTATAACATTTTAGTTTCCTTTAAGGAATTGAGACTCGAATTCCATGTGAATCTTTATCCGAACTTGAGTTTCCACGTTGATTTTTTTATCCACATCATATTTGCCACCTCTTGGAACTCGAGTCATTGAGACATGAGTTTCTTGAGTGAACTCGAGTCTTAGAGACACGAGATGCTTCATAACTAAAATGTTTGTTTTTCGGCCACATAACAAAATTGTTAACAAAAACTGTCCAGAGGGGAATAAAATCCAGGTTTTCTTTGTTGATGGGGTGAAATTTTGGTAGGGTACTGAAAATTTAGATATAATTCCCCAAGTCAGGAAAAAAAAAAGAAAAAAAAAAAGACGACTATTAAATGTGTTTGTGTCAATTAGTGAAATGCATGGAGCAGTATAGGCATCTTTGACGTCTTATGTTAGTTGATTTGGATAAAATGCTTCTAAATTAGGATAAAACTCATAAAAGTATCTTGTCTCATTGTCTTTGGTTCTCTCTCTCCTCTCTCTCTCTCTCTCTCTCTCTCTCTCTCTCTCTCTCTCTCTCTCACAGGGGAATCTTTGCGAAAATTTAAAAAGGCACGCAAACCCGTGACCGTATGATGGACCAAGTGAAAAAGGAAGCTCTAAACAACAACAACAACAACAACAACAACAACAACAACAACAACAACCTTCTCTAAAATATTGCAAGCCCTTACAAAACTTATTTTCTAAATAAAAGTATTCCTAAACTGATCCCAATTTAACCCTACCATAAAAGGACTTTTTTTTTTTTTTTTTTTAAGAATACTAAGTATTAACACACACACACGGGGAGAGGGAATAAGGTTTTTTAAAGACACTTACTGTGATGTATATCCAAAATGGTCTAACTCTTGGATACACAACACAAACTTTAAACCTTTTTAACTTATGCTCATTTTCCAATGTGGGATTAACTCACTATTTTTTCTTTTGAGAATACTAACCATAAAAGACTCTAATTTGATTAGAAAAGCCTTAAAAACTCCTAAAATTAAAGAAATAAAACCTAAATGCTAAAATTAAAAAAAAAAATTACATAAAATTTAAAAAATAAACAAACCACAAAAATTAAACCCATATCTTAAAGCATCTTCAGCAGATTCTCCAAATTTTTGTACTGTTTGGAGAATGAACAGTAACTTTTACCTTTAGCTACTCACTTTTTCAAATATACTTTCCAACAGATTCTCTATTCCATTCTCTATCTCATTTAAATATTATTTCTTTATTCATTCTTTTTTTAACAACTACACATCTTCCAACATTTTTTTATTCAATACCTGATTATTATAATAATAAAAATATTTGAATGATGAATAGTAAAAGTTACAGTGTTCTTTACTTATAGAGAAACTGTTGGAGTGAGTTTTGAGGGTGTTGATGCTCTAAAATTGGCTTCAAAGAAGTCATTGGAGATGCTCTTATCCTACATTGATAGACTCTCATCACGGCCATACTGATTTACTTACATATTTTGTGTAATGAAAACGTCCATCCTATGCAATATGCATCATCATTCTTTATGATTATTTTGGTCTGAAATAAGTGTTTTTTCCCTAATTTTATGCTATTTGTTAAAAATGCTTTCTTTTTACCCAAAATTTAATTCAAACATGCTATAGCATAAACTTATTCGAACATGCTACCACTTTCTTTTCCTCTTTTTTTACTCCTAAAATTTAATTAAAATTAGAATTCTTCTAAGGCACAACATTTATACAAGCTGAGTTGTTGTCAACCCACTATTAAGTCAAAATATAATAAAATAAGATTATGTATTTATATTACCACAACTCAAAACAAAGGTGTTACGAAAAATGTTGTGAGATTTTGTTGTATACCTAGACTTTCTCTTAAATATTTGGCATTAACAATATATTGCATATGAACCTGTACAGAGATGTCCAACCAAAAGAATAGAGAAAATAACCCCACCCCTCTACATATAATGATGATAATTTACATCTCAATTCACTAATTAGTTTGTCTAGATGCTACAGTACATAGGACTGAAAGGAGAATCTTGTGCTAATTATAACATATGGTCACTCAGTACAGTAAAACTCATAAATAGTACTAAAAAGTGCAGTGAAACTTATAAATAGTACAAAAAATAAACTTAGTAAAATAGGCTAGCAAAAATAATCAATACTAAATACAAGAATTTTACACAAACAAAACAGAAGAAATTCTCTCAAAAAAAAAAAAAAAAAAAACTGAAGAAATTCTTCATTTGAACACAGCCTCAACTGCTATATAATGTTGCTACCCTCGCCATAATTTGCAATGCCATCTTACTTTCAGGAATAGCCTTTTACCTGGGTAAAAATAAAAGGAACAAAATTCAATTGATATTTCACATAAACTCTGTAATGCAATTTGCAATAAACTACTATTGCCAACAGCAAGGAAACAAAGCTTTTCAATCACAGCATGAAAATATGTTAGTCTCTCTCTCTTTCTTTCTTTTTTTTCTTTTTTTTTTTTTTTTTTCCCCTTTCTAGAAGTGAAGGGGGGTACCTGGGGGGTGTGGGAGAGCATGGAAGTACCACTTGAGCCAAAGGCTCAATGATATAAAAATACGTTAGTCACCAGCATGAAAATCAATTAACATCACCACCAAAAAGAACATAAATTTCTATCTATTCAAGGGGAGAGGGAACCAAGGAACTCCATCTTAACCTGCTTATTAGTTCCTTTGCAATGCTTCAAGCATGGTTTAAAACTAAAAGCTTCTTGCAACTATTATCAGATATGTCTTTTAAATCCCGTCCCTCTCGCATGGAAACACAGTAGTTTCCAACATCTTCATGATCTGTTGTTGAATGCTCCATATCCATATCTTTAATATCTTAAAGTGAGGTCAGATATGACACATGGTATGCCCCTACAGAGCCTAGAAATTCAGTTCTAGTATCAGCAATTTTTTGGAATATTTTTTGCATTTAACATTAATTTTATAACAATTTCATTAACTATCACGTTTCAAAAATGATTTGGGAAAATAGCATCTCGAGTTTTTCAAACTCGAGTTTGGTGAAAAATCGAACATTTAAAACTCGAGTTTCAGTGCGCTGGCACACAGCTGGCATGGAGAATATTCCACGCGGAACTCGAGCCTTTTAGGCTTGAGTTTTATAAAGAAAATCTGGGTTTTTACCGGGTTTGGGTTTCTTCATCTTCATGTGGGTTCCTCTTCAGAACTTCTATAGGTTTGGGTTCTTTCTTCTTCTTCTTCATGTAGGTTCTTCTTCAGATCTTCCTGCAGAAGGTTTTCGTGTGGTAGTCATTGTTGGAGGGGGGAACAAATTTGGTCTTTGCAGAAAGTGAAATTGTGGATTTCACAGTGAAAAATTTGGTGAGTCTGGTTTGATTTGGGTTAATTTTTTGGAATTGAATGGTGGGTCGGTTATGATTTTGTGGTTTTGTGTGTAATCATTGGTGGGTTTGGTGGATGATTCTTCTTCTTCCTGTAGGTTTTTCCTTCTTCCATTTCTGGTTGTTCTTCTTTTCCTTCTTCCGTTTCTGGTTCTTCTTCTTCTCTTGCACTTTATAGAACGCGGATTACTTGTCCAGGTCAGCTTCACCGAACTCAAGCCTCATAGGCTTGAGATGTTATATTCCTAACTAGTTTTAGAGAGGTGCTTACTAACAAAGTAGTTTCCTCAAATCATGCTATGTTGCAAATATCCCCCAATTTTTTGGGTAGTGGCTGAGAGAGAGGATCATGCATCTTTTCTGCTCTAGTAGATAATGGAATGTAGCATAAGCAATAGCTATGCCATCATGCATACTTGTAGCTCTTCCAAGTTCATCAATGATAACAAATGAACATGGTGTGCAATTATGGAGTATATGTGAAGCCTCACTTAACTCTTCCAGAAAGGCGCCTCTCCCTTGTTGGATGCTATCAGAAGCACTCCTTTGGGAGTAGATACCACCTAACACATGGAGTGTTGCTGATAATGCCAGTACAAAGGAACCAACCTAGAGAAACCAGAGCAAATTTCCATATAAACAATCGCTGTAAGAGATCCAGTATGTCAAACAAAACAAGTAAGAGGGAGATTTCAGACATTACAAAAAATATTTAGCAATCAACACTAGCAGAAGAGAATTCAAACAAAATCTTGTTTCAGAACATAATTAAAATAAATAAAGAGATAAAGAAATGACCAATAAAAAGTATTCTGCTTGACATTCAAACACCCAAACCAATTGCAATGTTCTCAATACTTAGCCTTCTTACTAACAATAAAGGATTAGATTCTATAAATGCATAGATATGCATCTAAACAGGTTCATCATCATAGAACATAATTCTGCAACAAACTAATTGAGAGGTGTACACAACATTGTAAAATCAATTTTAAGTTGCAGATATAGTGGAAAATTTTACTCCCTCTGTCCATGATTTTACACTTGACAAAGACAAATTTAAGAAATAATAAACGCATTTCTACCAGCTCATCATTATGGGCTACTCAGTGTTACCCTTACTTTTTTAAATATTAAAAACTGAAATTGCATCGCATTATATGCGAGAAATGGATAAGTGTTATGTGGGAAAATGCAGGACTTATTTTCTCGACATTTTGACAGTAAACAATGATTCTGAAACATCCAAAAGGGATATGTTGACTAATTTTGGGACAGAGGGTAATTGTTTCTCCAGGAGTATACCTTATTTCTGCAAAGAATGGAAAGTGAATGCAGACAATCCAAAGTAGCCAGTGCTTGAACAGCCGCTTGGAATTCGGCATAATATTTACTGAATCCCTTTAGAAAGCTATCCCAAGCAGCTTGACAGGCAACATTTAGCTTCTCATTCTCCAGGAATAACTGGTCTAAAGCAGTCAAAACTTCAGGTGGGTCATAGTGAATCGATTTTTTGGTACTATTTACTTTTAACTTGGGCTTGATTGGTTTATGTTTTTAGAAATATGACTCAAATCTAGAACTAGGGTAATCTGGATCACCAGGTAACTGTGTGATTAAACCACCTGATGAGGATTGAATTTGGTTTGAAGAATTGGAAGATGAATGGAGGCTGCTACAACCAGGTAAATCAGAGAGGCTTGACAAGGCAGATGCAGGAGTAAAGCCTAAGCCTTCACTTTTGAGGACATTACCATGCTCTACAAAAATGGAGGATGAATGCAAATTCATGCCATTGCTTATAGGAACGGGGGTTAGAGGCACAGGCAGTATTGAGCCTGGTATCCACCCAGGCCAAGCTATTTGGCTTGTGACATTTGGAAAAATTGGTGGGGGCCCTTGGTATGGTGAAAGATGGCTCAAAAACAAGGATCCAGGTGGTACCCCAGCTATTCTTACTGCCAACGTATGCCCATCCATTCTGCATCCATTCAAATGAGCCATTGCCGCAGCGGCATCAATTTGATTCTCAAATTTGACAAAACCATAGCCTTTACTAATTCTTGTGGTTTGATTTCTTATAACTCTTGCTTTAGTAATCTTACCAAATGGACAGAAAAACTCTAGTAATCGGTTGTCATCCACATTTTCTGGTAGGTGGTTAACATAGAGGTTTGTATTATCAATTTCTTTGTTAGGTCTGTCTTGAGTTTTTGTAGTTGAGCCAAGGCTGGACCCAGAACCCTGCCCAGATTTGCTCTGTGGAGACATTGCTATCACCCCACAAGTTTCTGTGGGATGTTTGTAGCTACCACATTTGTCACAGCATACCATTTTAAAAGTAGATTGCCGTTGCGGGCAGGCAAAATAGTGGTGCCCATGCTCATGACAAATTCTGCACATATTTGCCTTCAGTGTGGCAAGCTCTTCTAACTGGACCCGCTTATGCTCATTCATTGCATCATCAATTGGATTTAGTAGTTTCTCAACCATCCCAACTGCTGCATCCAATGATTTTTGGTTGTCTGCCTCTATATAGACATGCAAGTCTTCATCATTTTTCTGTGGATTTGTTTGTTTTGTCTTTACCCCTTAAACGGATCTTAGCCCCTGTTTCCTTCTCCATTCTCTTCTGTGTTTTCCCAAGAGGGCTAATTATAAGTCCAACAAAGTTATAGTCAGGATATTCTTTCACCGGTATGTAAATTTTTTTACACAGCTTCGAGGACTTATACTCCAAAGGTGGTTTGAAAGTGGAATTCTTCTTAATCAACTTAGATATAATACGTTGATGTTTCTGGACAAGTTTCTGATGGAGCCTTACTTGCCGTGGATTTAGTCTGATACCAAGGTTATCATGCACTGGTTCAGGAGAAGGAGATCTTTCCTCCATAGGCTTGTCATCATGGAGCTCAGATGTTTGCAATTTTTTGTTTATGTCTGCAAGTTCAGCTTGCAACTCCTGAATCTCTAAATCCAAATCTGATCCCACAACAAACTCTTTCCCAAGGTCAGGCAGCTGAAGTGGACCTAACAGTTTCAGCTGCAAATCATCACTAATCCACCTGGTTTTCTTTCTTTTACTAGCCTGATCATTCTCTACTTTTTCCCATCTACTATGTCTTCGTTTTCTAGAACTCCCTGTACCTTCCTGTTGTTCAGAAGAACATTTATCACCAAGTGTCATGGCAAGCCCAGACTGACTGTGGAAATGAGGAGCAGCATACGAAGATTCTGACTCTGGTTTTAAGGATTCCTCTTGCCTACATTTCTTTTGTGACTGATAACCCTGCAGGACAACTGACTCACCAGTTGATGCATCCAGTGACCTCTTCTTGTATGAATTGTTAGGATCAGTGCCTGAGTGGCATTTAGCTGGAGATGCTTCCAGCGCATTTTCAACTGGTTCTTCACTCCCATTGTTGCTGTGGTAAAATATGACTGAGCATCACATTCTGAAGGCTCCTCAATCTGTTCCAACAGCACCTTAATTGGTTCCTCTTCTAGTTCCTCAATTGGATCCTCTTCCGGATCCTCTTCCAAGTCATCTCTTGGTTCTTTTTCTAGCTTATTTCCTATTTCCTCAACTGATTCCTCTTCAGGATCCTCCTCTACTTCACTTGGTTTCTCTTCTGGATCCTCCTCTACTTCACTTCGTTCCTCTTCCGGATCCTCCTCCAATGGCTCATTAGCAATGTAACACCTGTCTGAAGAAGACTGAGGAAGACATTTACCAGCTGACACTAAAACTGCTTTCTCCTCTAATCTTTGGTTTGTTTTATTTTCTTTGATGTCATTCCGTGAAACTTGTGAAAATTTATGGTTCCTCATTGCACCTTAACCTGTTTCTACACATATTACATTGTCAGTCTTTATAGAGAAGACACCTCAAATTAGAGCTATTGCAGCATCTGAGATTCCAAAATGCACCAGAAAACACAACCAAAGAAAATTAGTTACTTCCATGCCATTAACTGACAGAAGATAATGTATTTAAGAAGAAGAAAAAAACAATTGCAATCTGCATGGTCACAGAAAAACCATGACTCATGAGCACTGCTGATAATTATATATATGTGTTGTTGATACTTCAGTCAAGAAAAACATAAACAGCCATAAGATATCCTCAAAACTCCATCAACAAATTAACCCAAAAAAAAAAAAAAAAAATGTAACGCAATGTTATAATAATTGTCCAATGCAATAATCCAGAAAGTAACAAAGGAATTCATCCATCCCCCAAAAAAGAATATGTAATAAGGAAAAGACTGAAGCAAAACAACACTCCTAAGAATTTTCTTTTTATAAGTCAATAGTTGGGGTAGGGGGAATTTGAATCCTAGATGTGTAGTTAGAAACATTTAGGGGTGCCAACCAATTTAGCTACAAGGCTCTTGGCAACACTCCTAACTAAAATTAGCTCCCTAATGTAACCCCTTTTCTTATCTTTCATCAAAATTATATTGCAATCAAAATACATATTTTGATGCACAAAATAAATCTTTTGTGATTTTTACTATTCTAATTATTGATCATTGCTAGTTAAACAATGCAAGAATTGACTTCATATTACAGTCCTGATAAGTGAAGTTTGGCCGAAAGCCTTGTAGCTCAACGGCATTCCTTGCTCTCCTTTACAAGGAGAATTATGGTTCAAATCTTCCATCCCCCATTGTTGAAACTATCAAATTATAATACATCCAGTGTTCAAAACCAACACGACACACCCCCCCCCCCCCCACTATCTAATTATCACTTCTCAAAAATAAAAATTTAAAATATACACACTTATATATATATATATATATAAAATTATCATTAAAAAAAAAAAACCAGCTAGCTAGAGAAACTCCAAAATTGATTTGTTATCTCTTTCTTGCTTTCTTAGCTCTTAACCTTCCATATTTATCAAGCTTGAACAACTTCGTTAGCAAAAATCAAGCAAATTCCTCTCTTCATAATTACTGAATCTAAGAGCATTCAATATAGAAGCTGATAATCACGTCTAACTATCCACACACACCGGGAAAAAAAAAACAATTTTCAGGTCTGTTGGCAAAAATAAGAGTATGAAAGAAACAATATCAAACCCATTAAATAATTCTCAAAAGAAACGAACCTTTGCTCTTTTGTGAAGCGAAAGCAAGACCCAGAAGCAGAAATTACTCCTTCATTCTCAGTATTCTGCCATGGTCATGCTGCATTGGTGCTTACCATATCATCTCTGAGACTGAGCTGTGTGGCAAAATATTGACCGTGTAAAAACATAGCATAAAAGCCCACAAACCTTAAAAATACACTCATCGGCTTTTGTAGTTTAAAAGCAAGGTAAAATTTGGTAACGCTTGTTTTGTCCAAACTTAGAAGATACTGTAGTTTACGCTTTTCTTTTTTCTTTTTTCTTTTTTTTAATGGGAAGCTTACGCTGTTTTTTTATTCCTTCTTTCTCACCCAAATAAATACATTAAGCTTGATTTATTTTGTAAAAAGTTTTGCTCCAAATGTTTATGTTTGAAACTACCTTTTTCTATCTATCTAACTGTCTGGAGATTAGAAAGATTATTCATGTGTAATTTTAGTCAGATAATTTTGTAAATAAACCATGTAATCTGTTTAAATAATACATATATGGATAGTCTAAATCATCATGTGATGAGTTAGGAAGTATGTCTCCAAATATGTTTGGAGCCAAATTTTGCTTATTTACTTTTGTCTTTAAGGGTCAAGTGTATAGTGGATGATTTGGGGAAACGATAAAAAAACGAAAGAAACAAAAATATTTTAATAACATAAGCAATATGATAGACTATAGACAATCAAATGTAGGTGTTTAAAAAAAATAGTTAGTTAAAATAGAAAAAATAAATTCTTATTACATAAATAAAAAAAAGATTTTAGATAAGCCGATGTAAATGCTTTAACAATAGAAATTGTCACTTTTCTTTAAAAAATAAAAAATAATAATAAAAACTAGAATTGTCACCTCAAGCCTTTGGTGTGTCACAAAAGGACAATGCAAATGGGCCCCACTTATTACACTCGAGAATGTACCTTCCCATGGCTGGAAAATAATAATAAAAAAATAAAATAAATGTCATTTGCTCAATTACATCAAGGCAAGCTAGGATTTGGTTACTGCTATAAATGAACCAAGTTGTCTATGAATAATTCAAGTTTGGTTTAGGAAAAAGCTTTTTTTTTTTTTTTTTTTAAGCTTTACTAAATATTGTTGCAATCTAAGCCGGGTTTGGTGGCTGTGAATGATTCTAGGTTTGGCGGTTCTAGGTTCATTGCTAGGTTTGGTGGTTCTGCCACCAAGCAGAATTTATTAGTTTAATTTTTTTAAGGGATATTAAAAAACAAAAACACAAAAGTGCCAAACAAGTTTTGGGATGAAAAATCCCTAAAAACTGTTTTTGAAAACAATTTTCAAAAAAACACCCTAAAAATGGTTTGTGAAAACACAAAATTGAATATAGTAACTAAACAAGCAACTATAAACAAACAGTTCTACTGTTCACTCTTTCACTCACCAATCACAACTTCTCATTTCAAATATAGCGTACACAGATTTATTAAAACTCACATTTTCGAATGTACATCATCAATGGGTTCGTAAAGAACTGATATCTTTGATTCTTTGAACTGGGTCTAAGTTTGGATGTTAATAGATATTGCTCCGCCACCGAGTATGGCAGGCATGTACTTTTGGGTCTTGTGTGTTGTAGGTGGAACTGGCATGTAATTTTGGATTTCTGAGTTTCGACCGTTTTGTTTCATGGCAAGATTGCATGGAGGATGGCATGAATGTAGTCAAAATTAATGAGTAACCATCGGCATAGAGCATGCAAGAAGCCCAGAACATGGTGTCATCACATGCACACTCATTGCTATAACATGAACTGATTCTAACATTCTACCACTTTTTCTTTTTCTTTGCTCCTAAAATTTGATTGAAATTATCATTAACAATAGATTGCATATGAAACTGTACAAAGATGTCCAGAAGAATAGAGAAAAGAACCCCCACCATCTTCATATAATGATAATATTAGTAATAATTTACATCTCAATTCACTAATTAGGTTCTCTAGATGCAACTTGCAAGAGTGCATAAGAGAATCTTGTGCTAATTACAACATGTGGTAATCAGATAAATAGAAAACGAGACTATATTTGACTAAAAATATTGAGGAGAGAGTGAGAGAGCATAATGATGTACTAAACACAAAATTATTATCTACAAAACTGAAGAAATTCTTCATTTGAACTAGCCTCAATTGCTATAAATGTTGCTCCCCTCTCCATTATATACATGGCATCTCACTTTTCAGGAATGTCCTTTTATCTGGGAAAAACAAAAGGCACAAAATTTAATGGTATATCACATCAAGTCCGTAACGAAATGTGCAATAAACTACTATTGCCAAAAGCAAGGAAACAAAGGTAGTCAATCATGACATGAAAATTCAAAAAAGAGCACAAATTCCTATCTATTCAAGGAGAGAGAGAGAGCCAAGTAATTTCATTTAAACCTGCTTATTAAATCCTTTGCAATGCTTCGAGCATGGCTTAAAAACTGGAAGCTTCTTGCAAGGTCATCATCAGATATGCCGGCTTTCAAGTTCAGAAAAAATTCCTTGTAAGCATTATATATGTCTTCTAAATCCCCTTCCCCTCCTTGATGGAAGCACACAGGAGTTTCCAACATGTTTTCTTGTGATTTTTGTTCATTATCGATCAGCAGTTTCTCTAGCAACCGCTGATTTTCCAATCTATTTCCTGTCCTGCAGCTTTCCAGCACTTCCAACCTGGAAGCCATGACAGTGGCTCGACTAATACATGAAGAAGGTAGCTGCAAAACAGTGTCCAATTAACATAAGTGAGAGAAACCCCATATGTCACATCAACTGTAAAATTGCCCACCCTCATTGTGGAAAAGTAAAAAAGAATTACAACTCAACCAAGATTTTTTTTTTCTTTTTTTCTTTTTTTGTAAAATCCAAATTTTAAGATCACATTGTCATTTACCATGTATAGGTGATTTACTGATTTCCAGTAGAAACCTATTTTAATACAAGTCGTTTCATAGGGGATAATATATAGTATTTATCACAACAGAAAACTGGGTGGATGAACAGAGCCAAAGAGAGATTTCAAGTTACCTGTGCAAGCTGAGCAACTTTAAATCCAAAACTTCTCTCTGAAACACCAGTCACTAGCTTATATAGGTAAATAACATCTTCATGATCTGTTATTGAGTCAACCATATCCATATCTTTAATATCTTTATGTGAGGTCAGATATGACACATGGTATGCCCCCACAGAGCCTGGAAATTCAGTTCTAATATCAGCAATTTTGGGGTAGTGGGTGACGAAGAGGACCATGCATCTTTTCTGCTCTAGTAGATAATGCAATGTAGCATAAGCAATAGCTACACCATCATGCGTACTTGTGCCTCTTCCAAGTTCATCAATGATAACCAATGAACGTGCCGTGCAATTATGGATTATATGTGAAGCCTCACTTAACTCTTCAAGAAAGGTGCTTCTACCTTGTTGGATACTGTCAGAAGCACCCATTCGGGTGTAGATACCATCTAACACATGGAGTTTTGCTGATGATGCAGGTACAAATGAACCAACCTAGAGGGACCAGAGCAAATTTCCTTAAAATATTTAGCATTCAACACTGGCTGAAGAGAATTCAAACAAAATCTTATTACAGAACCCTTTTTTTTTTTTTTTTTTTTTTTTTTTGAGAATCTTATTACAGAACATAATTAGATATTGGAGGAACTTGAACAACACAAGATATATATATATATATATATATATATATATATATTCATCAATAAACAATAATAGAAAAGAAATTATTTAAATTATATCTCTATCTACAAATTTCAGTGCCTTAATCTTGACAGATAATGTATAGACTTTAAAGACAGTATTACCTAGCTTTTCTGTAAGTCCTCTTGACAAATGTTTTTGTGAATGTAATGAACCCCAGCTCAATTTTCATGGTAATTTACACGTCAGTTTTAAGTCCTTCCAAATCAATTCCCAAGTCCCAACAACTCCATTAACCAATTACAATCAATGGGAAAAATCCTTTTTTTTTTTCCTTGGCCAATCCACTTTCACCATTGTACTGAAAATTCCAAGGGGGCTAGGACCCACCACTTTGGACAATAAATCAATCATGTAACATATCATGGATTAATTGACCCACAAGACCATCTATTAGGGCAACACAATTCGCGGGAGAACAAAACTATCTCAATAGATTTTATTAATTCTTCTATTAAAAAAAAAAAAAAACCATTTTATGAATAATAAGTTGGTACCACTATATCTCCAACATTAATGAGTTGGCAAGCATATTTCTACCGATCTACATATAAATTAATATATTTTCATAAATAAATAAATTGGAGATTATATTGCAATATTTGAATGGTTCATGTTTGGGATAATTTTGATTTTACCCCATAATGTTTGGATTTAAGTCATTTTGTTATTATGTTGTGATGAGGTATCTTTTAAGTGTTAGCCAAGTGACGTTAGTTCATTCAAAATTACGTCGTTTTGAACCTTATTAAATCCATGTAAGATATTATTTTGACTACATTGCAATATACGGTGATGAGGAGGGGGATGAAGCCATCATTGAAGTTTTGGAAGATATTTCCAGTGAGCCCGCCCGCACTGAATACTATTGCTAGGGCCTATGCGTTGGATTTCACATTTTGGGCCTGATGGGCATGAGAAGAGGGTTATCTCTTTGATTCGGGTCATTGTGTGTGTCTCCTATTTTCATGGATAGGGCCGAACTTTTTCCACTATGGGCCAAGGTTATGGGGTCCACTAGAACGTTGGGTCCATTACTGTTGGGCTATATATTGATGGTCAAAATGTCATAGTATTTGTGAGGACGGTCATAGCCGATTTCTTTTGATCCTGGCTTGCTACTTGATTTGGCTACCAAGTGTTTCCTATTTGCAACCATGTAGAATTTGACAACAAAACCACAAAAATATGCTTCGAACTACGACATTATTTCAACTTGTCAACCAAATTTATTACATAAAAGACAATTTTTGTTTTTAAGAGAAGTGTTACATTCACAACATTTTTACAATACTTTTACAACAAATTATAAGTGGCAAGTTGTTATTGGTTCTAATTTGAATCTATAAGTTAAATTATTTTTTTGTCTATCCATAACAATCATTAACAATCTATCACTTATGATTTGTTGTAAAAATCTTGTAAAAATATTGTAAATATAACATTTTTTCCAAAAAAAAAAAAAAAAAAAAAGACTGCAATGATTAGAGTGTCTTTTCTACCTAGGCATTATCATAGTAAATTCCTAGTCCAAACTTGCAAGCAGGGAACCGGTAAGCTATAGCCGTTATCTCAATCTCATAAGGATACTAGTGAGCATTGAGCCAAGAGTATGAAGTTTTCCCTAAGCACTTCCCATTATGGTAAAATTAATTACATAAACTTTGGCTCGAGTGAAAAAAAGTAATATTGATGATTATTTGCTTTATATAAATTATTAGGACATAAAAACCAGTTCGTTGGATTTTTTGCTTGAAAGAACAACAAAAGTATAAATTGTTATTTAGTAATTAGTATAAAGCAGCTATGACTTCATAAATAACTTGTTCCTTAAAAAAAAAAATGGTTAGCATAAATAATTTGTTCCTACTGCCTGGGGAATCATGCTTTAACAAAAAAAAAAAAAAATGGTTAGCATAAATAATTTGTTCCTACTGCCTGGGGAATCATGCTTTAACAATTATGTTTTTCAGTAATATGCCTAAAATACATGGTTGGTTTACTTCCTAACGATTTCAAGTATTTGATGTTTAATTCTTAAAAAAAAAAAAAGTATTTAATGGTTCACCAGCTATATTCAATGGATGAATCCAAAATGGTTTTTATTTTTTATTTTTTTGGTGGATGTGTTTTCGCAAAGTGATTCTAGCATGTTCTAGGAATTACTTAATGAAAATATTCTTTATATGAGAACCGAATGTAGCAATTGCTGCATAATTTCCAGTCTTGTGTTAAATTGCTCCGCTACCTCAATGAGATTGCTATGGCTAGAGGATTTACCAGATGTTCTTTCCTCTGTTTTAGCATAGGATGTAGCTCATTCTAATTGCATTGGGGCTTAAATTCTGGCGTTGGGATAATTCCATGACTGTGTCCCATGTCTAGTAATATTTGGGACAACAGACAAGTACCGATAGGTTCTTTTTATTGCCCATTTTCCTTTTTCTCAAAAAAAAAAAAAAAAAAAAAATCTATATTGTGGAGAATGAATAATTATGTATCTATCTTATTCATATAGTTTTGGCCCAATTGGAATCAAGATTGACAAGCCAAGGTCACATAACTCAATGTTCTAAATTTCGTGCCGTTCTAGTTATTCCTATCGTGTGCAATGCCCATAATTGACTAAAAATGATTGTATAAAATCACTTAACAATGACACTCTTCCCTTTATTGTGATTGAATTTGATCACAAAGAGTTTATTGACTCTACATGACATCGGAGATTATTGAGATAGCAAATGTAAGTGCTTTCATACAATAAATGAAGAAAATGTAAAAGGATTTTGCAACACATACCCTGAATACTCATAGACGCTTAGTTGAATGTGACACACTTATTCTCGATACAGGTGATAAACAGAAGTAAAGTTGAAATGCCAAAAAGTAATATTATTGCTAGGCATGTTGAATCTCTCTTCTTCATAACATATCGCTATACGATCCAAGCTTTTCTGTAGATTATTTCGATTTTGATACCAAGATTGAAGCTTTCCTATCTATTCATCCTACTCTGGGGATAAACTATAAACAATCAACATATATCCCCACCTTGCTTAGAGCTCGTACATGATGAGAACGAAGAGTGTATTTCCTTACTAGAAATGTCACAAATAAGAAGAGCAAAGAAGTCTTAAGAAATTTGTAAATCTTTTGCTCAATCTGATGCCTGCTTTCTTGAATTAAAACTTTGTATGGAAGAAGTTTTGGAGAGAGAGGGTGCAACCTCATAGAAGAGACGTTGGAAGCATAAATTAGGAGGGTGCAAGCTCACACGTTAGGGTGTGATTTAAAAAAGACAGCTAAATTACATTAGAAAATCATTTAAGTAGAGAAAGACATCCTTGCTTAATCCCCCTAAAAAAATGAGGAAAAAAATAGAATCCAAAATACCCAATCAAAGCTCAATGATTGTAAGCACAACCAGATCAGAGACACAACAATTTCAGCACAATCAGATCAGAGAGAGAAAGATCTAGAGACTTAGATTAGATAGGAGGCAGCGCTCTAGATCAGATAGGAGGCCTGGCCTGCGCGGCCTGGCCTGGGTTGGCGTGGGTCGGCCTTGCATCTCCATTTCTTCTTCTTCTTCTTCTTCTTCTTCTTCTTCTTCTTCTTCTTCTTCTTCTTCATCTTCATCTTCTTCTTCTTCTTCTTCTTCTCTCTCTCTCTCTCTCTCTCTCTCTCTCTACGTGTTTGCTGTTTCTGCATTTGGTGAGATTATAAAATTGGTTATAAATCGAGTCTTAGAGACTTGATTTCTATGTAGACGCCACGTGGAAAAAGTGTCAATCAAAACATGAAAATCGACTCTTAAAAACTCGATTTATAGGCCTTAAATCGAGTCTCTTAAACTTAAGATGCTAGTAAAAAAATATAGTTTGAAAATATTGCTTACTAATTATATTGTTTGAAAATTATGGCTAATTTCCCATTTTGGCCGGTATTTCTTTCAACATGTTATGTGGTAATTTATAAGAATATTTTTGTATATTATTTAAACAAGTGATATGACATATTCAAAAAGTTAACTAAAACTATACATTGACGATCTTTTCAATTGTCACATAATAAATCGAACGAAGATAACTTCAAATTGGTTCAGGGTTAGTACCTAAACAAAAGTAAATGATAGAAGTTTGGCTCAAAAATTGTTTATAATTATCTTATTATAAGAAGATTCAAGAGAACATCAATATACCATTTTAGGCTCGTTACTTTTCTAACGAATAATGTAACTACACGAAAGCAAACATTTCCTTTAAAAATTTAAAATAATACACAAAAATAACTTCTTTTTATCTTGGTAAGTTTTTGTCTTTTTGATATGTGGAATCCATTTCAGAGTCCAGAGAACAAAGCGCGCCAAATCATCGAACCCTTCCTTTATAATTTGCCCTCACTTCCTCCTCCACCACCACCGCCACCACCACCGCCATAATGGGCAAGCAAAAACAACAAGTGATCTCTCGCTTCTTTGCTCCCAAATCCAAAACCCCATTAAACCCTTCCACTTCTTCTCCTTCTTCTTCATCAAACCCAGAGGCAGAGCCCTCTCTCCGAAACCCGCCAACCCCACCTCCCAAAATCTCAGCCACAGTCACTTTCTCACCATCCAAACGCCTCCTCAGTTCCAAACTCTCCTCCCCAAATCCCAAACCTTCAAAACTCCCCAAACGCTCTCCCCACACCCAAAACCCCATTCCCAGCCCCAACCCTTCCCTTCACCAAAAATTCCTAGACAAACTTCTAGAGCCTTCTCCAACCCCTTTAGAACAAACCCCAAAAACCCAGTCTTCCAGCAAAACCAAATACACCCCATTGGAGCAACAAGTTGTGGACCTAAAGAACAGGTACCCAGATGTTCTTTTGATGGTAGAAGTTGGTTACAGGTACAGGTTTTTCGGCCAGGATGCTGAAATTGCTGCCAGGGTGTTGGGGATTTATGCGCATTTGGATCGCAATTTCATGACTGCAAGCGTGCCAACTTTTCGATTAAATGTCCATGTGAGGAGGCTTGTGAGTGCTGGGTATAAGGTTGGCGTGGTTAAGCAGACTGAAACGGCGGCTATTAAGGCGCACGGGGAGAACCGGGCGGGACCCTTTTGCCGGGGATTATCAGCATTGTACACGAAGGCCACGCTGGAGGCGGCCGAGGATTTGGGGGGAGAGGAGGAGGGGTGTAGGGGAGAGAGTAATTATTTGGTGTGTGTTGCGGAGAAGAGTGTGTTGGAAAAGAATATGGATTGTGGATTGGAGAGTGGGTTTGATGTGAAAATTGGAATGGTGGCTGTGGAGATATCGACTGGGGACGTTGTTTATGCAGAATTCAATGATAATTTTATGAGGAGTGGGCTTGAAGCTGTGGTTTTGAGCCTGTTGCCAGCCGAGTTGCTTCTTGGGGAGCCGCTCTCTAAGCAAACGGAGAAGGTAGCTTCGGTAGTTATGAATCTTATGATTATAAAAGTGTGTTATAGAAGAAATGAAACATATTTGACTCATGTTTGAGAAATGTACAGTATTGGGTTTTTGCTAATGTTAGTTAGGGGCTTCACATATCTTAGGGCATTTTAATATCAATTATTTGTCTATAAATAATGTGATTTCTCATTTTTGTTATGAGGTTTGTTTATGTGTCAATGTGTATTTTTTCCAGGCCTCTAAGTAAGAGTGAAAATGTGCTGCAATAGAATTTCAGCAGAAAGTTTTGTGATCATCTAGTTTATTTATTTATTTTTGTGATAAACCAAAAAAATTACTATCGTAATTGTTTGACAAACTCTAAAATTAGAGTTGGTGGACTTGTTTACATGTACTTTACTCATTATAGCATTTATCCATATGAAATATAGCATGACAATCAACTCACATTTTAGTTTGAGATTAATGGTAGGTTGTATTTGTTTTGTGAGGAGCGAGGACATTGTAAAATCATGACCATTTCTTTAGGTTCCTTTTGGGAAAGTAGCTAGAATTCATGCTCCAACAGACTGCAACAAGGTCATTGTTCTACAGCATTTGCAAGAAACATTTAGATTTTAATAAATTATGTGCAGATTTTTATGATCATGAGTTCATTAGAAATAAATTTGAATAAATCAACATTGAATTCAGGTAATCTCAAACAACGTTTCTTTTTATGAGATGTTTATTATAGGTAACAATTTCATCTATAAAAAATTCCTACCTAATCTATTAGAAAGGGCTGCCAGTGCAGAAAATTCTCGATTCAGTAACCTGGTAAAAATCTGTCCTGTACCCTCAGATTCTTTACCCCTGTATAAAGGAGTAATACTATTTCATTAAAGAAGTTTCTAGCACATGGTTTAAGTAGATAGAAACTGTATTTCACTATTCGTGCATGTAATGAATTTCCCAACAACTTATCTGTCTATATGTCAAAATTTGCCTGTTTCATTTTTCGCATTACTGCCCCTTCGTGTTTTAACATAGCTTCAGGAGCTATAGATTTCATTAGATGTGTCATTTTCATCTCTGCCCCTCCCTTCTCCCTAGTTCTCTGATTAACTCACCTACTGCAGAAAGCAAGTTTAACTAGCAAATCCTTGCCCCTCATGTTGCCAAATTGCTTTCGTTCCTGAACCCATCTACATTGACAAATCACACTCATATGGGGTACTGTTAAAATTCAGGTCTGTATGAACATTTCAAATAGTTAGTTAATCATTACGTTCCTCTTGTCTAATCCCAGCCCTTCATGAACCTTATTTTTTGTTTTCCTAGTTGATAACAAGTGGTATGAGTTGGATCATGATCTGATGTTGGAGGAGGATGTATATGGACTAGAGTAAGAATGAGTTTATGGGTTATGTGGTATGTGCCCATTGGGTGATGCCTAGGAGAATAACTGATGTACTTTATGGTGGATGAATTGGTTTGGTAAGCATGGTAGCTCACTTATTTGGAAGGCAGTCCCTCTTTACTTAATGTGGACAATTTGGAGGAAAAGGAACATTTGTACTTTTCATGGTGTGGAGCTCTTTGTTGTTGAACTGAATTCAACATTTTTGGGGCTGTTTAATTGGTATGTGTTATGTTGAACAGTTAATTGATTTTCTTTATTTTTGACTGTCAATATTGAATTTTGTAGTTTTTTGGTAAGCTTTGTGTACACATCCTATGTACACCCCTCTATTGTAAAAAAAGTTCTTATTAAAAGAAAAGGTGTAGTTTTAATGGTTATTTATTGGAGCTTATAATAGGAATATTGATGTTTTTGATAGGTTGATGTCATAAAGTGGCTTAATAAATTTTTTTCTGGAGTAAATTGATTACTTAATTGCCGTGGGAACTGGTTTCATGATTCTAAGTGTGTGTCCTACTATATTACTTCTCAGAATCACCTTTTTAAACAAATTGAAAAGGTATTTTTAGCTTAAACCAACATCTGTGAGCATTTAAAGGATTTTTTTTTTTGGGATAAATTATTAAACTTTGTTGCTACGAAATATATACTTTTACCATATACTTTTCTTAGCCTTCCGTTCTATTTTGGTTTGCATTGATATCAACTCTATATGGTGTTTTCCAATCAATAAAACCCATTTTCATATGCATTAGCTTTCCTATTCCTTTTCTTTATTTTGATTGATAAGTTAAACACACATCCCGTGGGTCTTGAACCCACAACCTCACCCTTCCACCTAGCACTTGCAAGTGGAGGAAGTGCCAATTGAGCTAGAGCTCATTGGCAGATTCTTTTTCTTTTTTACACAAGCTAAATTTGAAGAAGCCGGCCCCAAAGATTTGGGACTAAGGCTTTCATGTTGTTGTTCTTGTATATTTTGAAGATTTTTTTTAAGGATTAATTTAATTAATTCTGATTAAAAATGATTTTATTTTTTTGGGGGTGGGGAGGGGGATGGTTGGAGTAAGCTTGTAAATGCTTCCAAATCAAGAAGCACAATAGTTTCGCAGAATTCAAAAGCTCTGAGTAATATTTTCTTTTTGGTTATTTGAACGGCCAAATACTTATCTAGAAGGTAGGCATGTGCTTTTAAGTAGCTACTTCAAAATCCCAGGCTTGCTTTAGGAGAACATGTTCATAATTTTAATTCAGAGTCCCCATAAAATGAAGAGAGAGCTGCATGGGATTGGATACTCGGCGTGTCTCTTTCTTTGTTTGGACAGCTGCATGGGATAGGATCCTCATGGGAGATATCTTGAGACTTAGGGGCTTTGATTTTGTTGACTGGTGCATTATGTGTCGCTGTTGCGGTGAGACAGTGGATCATTTGTCGTTACATTGTGGAAAGGCTTATCGGCTGTGGAGTTTTGTCTTTAGGATTTTTGGGATTTCATGGGTTCCCTCATGTACAGTGCAAGATTGTCTATTTAGTTGGTGGAATTGGTTGGGGAAGCATTCATCTTACATTTGGAACCTAGTTCCGTTGTGTTTGATGTGGTGTATTTGGAGGGAACGCAATCAGCGGATGTTTGAGGATTTGGATAGATCTAAGAACCAACTTCTTGCTCTCTTTTCTAGTTCCCTTTTTGATTGGGCTAGGGCTTGGGGACTCACATCTAGTGACTCTATTCATTTATTCCTTAGCCCTCTTCTTCTCTGTAATTAATGCTTTTTATGTTTTTGCTTTTTTATCGTTTTTGTACTTTTGATTTGCTGGTGCTATTTTGCATCTAGCAGTTTTTTGAATATACTTTTTCTTACCTATCCAAAAAAAAAAAAAAAAAATGAAGAGAGAGTTTGTAGTATTTCAATGGTTGTTACTATTTTGACTTATCAAAAAATGGTTATTACTATTTGGGAAATGAATTTTGCTGTTGCTTCTTTTAAGAAGGGGTGGTCCAAAACATCCTTTTCTTTCAACGAAGCTTATGTTATTTAATAATGGTTAACATGCTCTTTATATCCAATTATTGATGTATCTGTCATAAAGACATAAGGTCACTATTACAAACATCATTTACAAGAAAAATAAGTCTAATGTGATTGTTTTAATATTGTTTATCTTCCCAAGCTTGCCTAATATCATGGCACTTTTTGTTAGTTGTTACTTGCTTATGCTGGACCTGCGTCAAATGTCCGTGTTGAGCATGCCTCGCTAGAGTGCTTTAAAGATGGTGGTGCTCTTGCCGAAGTGATGTCTTTATATGAGAACATGAGTGAATATAGTCCAGCAGATAATCCAAAACAAAGCACAGAAGTTATAGAGCGGGGAAGCCATCGTTTCACAATTGAGGTATGGTATTTTTAACATCTTTTCTTCAGGCAGCAAGCTATGTGAACCTTTGGGCATGAATTGCACTCTTTAACTGGTAGCTACCCAAGCTTAAGCAGATCTTGTGATAGTTAACCTTTAGACTTTTATTCTTAGGGGTTAGTTAAATTATGAGTGGTCTATCTGCTGCAAAATATTCTAATTTTTTCCACTGTTATAAATAAAATGTGATTATATTTCCATTTTCTGCCTTTGTAAGGCTACTGTTTGTACTTGGATGCTAACTTATCAATTTTAAATAGTTATGTACTTATTTATTGTTGCTTTGGTACTTCTTATCATATTTCACTTTTTTACACTATATTATTTTGGTTTTAAAGGGAATTATGAATATGCCAGATTTGGTCGTCCAAGCATTGGCCTTATCTATTCGTCATCTAAAACAGTTTGGTTTTGAAAGAATTTTGTGCCTAGGAGCTTCATTTAGGCCCTTCTCAAGCAATGTAGAGATGACCCTCTCAGCGAATACACTTCAACAGCTGGAGGTAATTTTCTGTTTTTTGTTATTCTGAATAGTTTGCATGGATATTTGTTAAAAAAAAAAAAAAAAAACTAGTATGTTGATCTTTTAAGCTGCCAATAGTGCTTAGCCAGTATCATTTTGGGCTCCTCTGCGANCTAGATTGCTGCGTTTCTTGGATTTCTTTTTTTTTTTTTTTTTTTTTGTATTTCTGGGAATGGCTGAGAGACTTGGGACTTAAAATTTTTTTTTGCTTTTGCTTTATAAATCAAGTCTTAGATCGAGTCTCTAAGACTCGATTTTCGGGTAGACGCCATGTGGAATTTTTTCCAAATCAGACGTGATCAACTAGGAATGGCAACGGTTCGGTTTCAAGTTGGGTTTTTGCATACCCAAACCCGACCCGTAAGGTAGGACCCGTGACTCAGACCCAGTCCGATTAATAATCAGATTTTTTTTTCCCTGGCCTCGTTTAGCAATTGGGCCCAAATCTGGCCCAACAATTTTTTTTTAAAGCCCATTAAGATTTTTTTCCCTAGATTCAAGCCCATTCAAGCCATATAACGTGGCCTAAATTAGTTGTTACTAAACGAACTTAAAAATCTCAATAACGCAGAACTATATAGAACTAAAACCAACATATATTTTCTGTTTGGTTCCTGAGAAAACTAATTTTTCTAGCAACAAAACAAAGAATTAAAGAGAGAGAGAGAGAGAGAGAGAGAGAGAGAGAGAGAGAGAGTTTGATTCAAATATAGCATTATTGAGCTTAAAATCCACAGATCTGCCATCACTCACAGTCAATCTGATCATTTCTCCAACAAATCAAAGACAAGCTCATCAAAAACACATATTACTAAAACGATCATTTAAAAAAAAAATCAACAACACAATGAAGAGCTCATCAAACACTATACAGCTAACGCTAATCAAGTTTTCTATCTGGTTCTCGAGAAAACTGAATTTCCTATGCAACCAAACAGAGACGAAACCCACCCAAACGTGCCCCAATGCGTGGCTGCGTGTGTGAGGTTGAGGCGTGAGGGGCTAAGGGCGTGTCTGAGGTGTGAGAAGAGAATTGAAGTGAGATCAGATTAGGGTTTACAACTTAATATATATATATATATATATAAGGGGTTTTTTTTTTGTAAATTCAGGGGAATCGGGTTTTATTTGGGTCGGGTTTCGGGCCGGGTTTTGATAAAATCCAAACTCGACCTAGATCGGCTTCGGGGGTTTTTTTTTTTTTTTTTTTTAACTCATACCCGACCCTATTCTTTATCGGGCCGGGTAAAATCCGGCCCCTTTGAACCTAGATCGGCTTCGGGGGTTTTTTTTTTTTTTTTTTTTAACTCATACCCGACCCTATTCTTTATCGGGCCGGGTAAAATCCGGCCCATTTGGGTTGGATTGAACCGGGCATCTATAGGTCGGATTTAAATTGCCATCCCTATGATCAATCCATAAAAATCGAGTCTTTGAAATGCGAGATGCTAGTAAAAAATATAGTTTGAAAACGTTGACTACTGATTATAATGTTTGAAAATCAGAGTTAATATCCCATTTTGGCCAGAAATACCTCTAAACTAGTTTGAACTTATACTTTATTCATGAGTTATAAGGCTTGGACATCTCATGCTCCTTGACCATCTCGCTGTAAAGACTTCTTTTTTTTTCTTTTTAACTTATAAAGGTGATAAGTTTGGATAAAAGCAATTTTTTTTTTTTTTTGATAAAAATGTTATTTTTATTGTGTATGGTTCTTCACGAGAATCACAACCCAAGCGAGGATCGAATGAGTCTCAATGTATGATTCGACTAACTATATTTTTTACATTGAGAGTTTTATATTTTGCTTTTATTCGAGGTATAAAAGCAATAAAATCATAAAATAACTGAAAACACTTTTTTATTACATTGAAAAATAGAATTACATTATAGCATAAAAAATATATAATTACAAGACTTTTTATTATAATTACAATGAAAAATTACATGGCCTTGTCATTGAATTGTGGGGTCTATGACATTGCAAAAAGAAATATGGGATATCTATGAAGTTGAGGAGTTGTGCGCAGAGGCAGAGCCAGGGGGGTCGAGGGGAGTTCCCCCTTGGCTCATTTAAAAAAATTCTTAAAGTAGGTATATTATGAACTATTCTTTGTTACTCTACCCAGACAAAAAAAATGACTCCCACTTTAATACATGTACAAACCCTTAACACCAAGAAAGTAGGAAAAAACAATCTTCTCCCACATACCAAATCATATCACTTTTTCACCAAATTTACTATTCTTATTAGTTTTATCTCACCACAACGTCTTCACCCATCTCATTGTTCCTTTTTTCTCAATCATTATTTTTAGTTTACTATTCACAACACTTTTCTTGTAGAGCAATGCTAAGAATACTACAAATTTTACAAATTGATGTATTATCAATCATAAAAAAATTCATTCAAACGTTTATTTATTATATTGTTTAAGCGTTATACGTTCTTATCACATCAATTTGTAAGTTTTTTACAATAGAATTTATAGTCGTTTTAGCTTTGAGAAATTCTATATCCACAACATTTTAACAACACTTTACAACAAATCTTAAATAACAGGTTGTTACTGGTTGTTATTGGTGCACAAAAAATTAATTTCAGTGGTGGGTTGAAATTTGAACCATTAACAATTTTTGCAGTGTTGTGAAAGTGCTGTAAAAATCTTACTTATCACATTTTTTTTTTCATGGCAATTCAATTAGTGGTCCTCATAAGTAACACATAATTATTAGGAAAAAAAAAATTTAATATCCTTTTAATACTATTTTAAACTTGCCCCCCTCAACTAAAATTCTAGCTCCGCCACTTGTACTCGTGCCAAAATGAGTTCCACCTCTATTCGTTCTTGAATGGCCTCCGTGCAGATTTTGAGCTAGTCCTTATTCCACTTCACCATCATTACCACATTCATGCAACACTCTTGTGCATGTGCTGTACTGATGACTCCATTTGACATGGAGGCACTCATCAACCAAGTTCCATCCCATTCTAACATCTCATTTTACTCTGCTCTCTTTCTGTACACACCCAATTTTCGCAACCATGAAACAAAACTTTAATTTTCAGAGCAAAAATACCCAAAAGGGCAAAATATAATTTCTTCCATCCAAGGCTTTAAAAAAAAAAAAAAAGCACATCATAATGGGTTGTTAGGGAATTCAATGGCAAAGTAGCAATTTTTTAAATGAAATTTTGAGTTTCAATAAAGCCATGTCATGTGAAATACTACTGATTTTCATTGGTCGAAAAACTGGTTCGAAGTAAGCATGAATACATGAACTTAAAATTAATTGAGTTGGTTCGGTAATTAAGAGGAGTAATGAATGTCAAATAAAATCTCAACTCTAATTGGTTGGTTCAATTGAAAGATTATCAGTGTCATGCACACATTATAAAATGAGCAAGACTTAGGTAAAATACTTAGGTATTGTTTCTTAGGTTCCAATTTTAAAATTTTGCCATGTGGATTTTTTCTTATAAGATGGAAGTGTATGTTTTAATTAAATAAACACATAATTGAATCTTAAAAATGAAACCTAAGGAATAGCACCTAAGGTATTGTACCTAAGTTTTATCCTTTTAAAATAAGGGAAAAATTAAAGGGAAGATTTAGGAAATATTTTTAGAAATTTTGTATTGAAAAAAATAATTAATTGTTTTGAAGGCTTTTTATATTTTCTATGAAAGTGGTGTTAAAACTTTCCTAAAATTGTCGTTTATTAACAATTGATCTAAAAGCACCCGTTAAAATGACTCATAAAATAATACAATATAATTATAATTATAAAAAATTGATTAATTATTTTTCAAAAATAAATAATTATAGTGATAATTTGGAAGACTCGATCCCAATTAGAATCATTCCCATTTAAATAAAAGTCCACTAAGATATATTTAAAAACCATGGATCCTTCATTTAGAATCTAAAAAATCAAATAGGGTCAAAAAAATCATTAGAATAAATGTTGTAGGGACTCAATTTGGATTTGACCCTGAGTATGAATGGGTTTTCAGCCCAACAAGCCCAAACAATAAATTTTTAGAGTATGGGCCCAAGAACTAGTACTGTTTGATAGGAAATGTTATACTCATCAAGCAATAAGGAATACTTTAGGTTCATTCCATGAGAAAAACTCTCCTCGGCTCTCATTCAGTCCGTCTCTTTTTTCTCCAAAAAGGTCCTCCTTCAATTTCATTCGTTTCTATCTTATATACTCCGTTCTCCCCTCCGTTTCCATTGTACACGTGTAGTTCTTATCGTGTTCTGTCCCATCCAGCACCTACCGGAACGTTCTGCTCAGTGGCCATAAAGCTGCTTAGTCACTGTTCAGGTATCACCTCCATATTAATGCGGCCAGAGGGTTAGTTGGAAAGCATTTAATGTGGAGGTGATGCCCTTGGAAGATATTTGCTACCTTCCCCGACTCCCCCTTAGGTCTATACCCAATTTCCAGTTCAGATGCAACTTTACGGAGTCTCCTCAATAAAATGAAAGTTACATTCACCTCGGACTTTGGAGTCCTCGGACGTACGTTGTGCCGCCGTATACAATGTCCACTCCTTTCTCCCATATTATCCATTTAATAATAATAAAACTTTTTTTTAGGCTATCCTCGGATAACTAAGCATCCTCGGATTGGGCCGTTGGGCCCCGAGCCCACTTCTGAGGATTACTATATCTTTTTAACCAACAGGCCCCACAATAGCCCCTCAAAATCTCGCTTTTTGCCACCTCGGGAAAAAGGGAGATTTTGATATCCAGCCTTCATTTATTTCGTAGGTTTCCCCCGCTTTCAGAATGTCTTTTTGTTTGCCCAAGGCACGCTCCTGACATTTCGGCGTCATGAGCACGCCATTATTAAATGATAACTGCTATGTTGTCCCACACGTTCAACGATCTGATGTAAATCTAACGGTGGGGGATCCTTTGCATTTATGGGCGGGGTTTTTCCCGCTCCCACTTTCTGTGCCCTTATAAAGTGCCTTTCAAATCAAATCTTTCTTCAGTTACAAATTACTCCCTCTCAGCACGTATTCATTGAATTTGTCTTTCTCTCATTACTCCACGCTCTCATAAATACTAAGAGCCCGTCCGAGGAGCTTATTTTCCAAACCTGTAAGTTTCCTTAACCCTCCCTAGTTTTCCATCTTCTGTATCAGTTTTTCTCTGCTACTGTTAGAAAATGGGTAGATTTAAGTATCTAGTTGATTTCGAGGAGCAAATAGAATCATTTAGGGCTAAGTATAGGATTCCCTCAACAGTGGGTATGAGATACGCTTCCCCCTAAACTTGGTTGCACGATAGAAAAACGGGGGAGGTAGTTATCCCCATGGTAGCTTTTGTCGAGGGAGGGATGACTATCCCAATGGGTAGTCTGACGAGAAATTACCTTAGGTTCTTTAAGTTATCTCCCACACAGTGCGCCTCGAATATGTTCAGGGTGCTTGGGAGCATAGAGGCTTTAAACGCCTTATACATTTTAGGTTTGACCCATCACGATGTGAACTGGATATATAATCTCAATTATTTGAAGCATCAGGGATATTACCTTAAGTCTAAGTACCCTGCAGTAAGATTGATCCAGTGCCTCCCTACCTCAAACAAGGGTTTTAATGACGATTTCCTTATTTTCTCCGGGGAGTGGCACGATGGTTTGCCTTGCCCGACTGAAGAGGGACAACCAGGTGGGGTTCCAGGGATGTACGTCCCTGATAAGTCAGATTAATTTTTTAATTGAAGCAGTTTTTATTTCCAATGGAAATTTCCTTTTATGTTTTAATTACTTTGCAGACAAGCGCGCCACTAGACGCAATATCAGGCTGATCAACAGGGAGAGCCTAGATAGAATTCTACGGTCCGAGATGTATGTGAATCCCTCCGACGGCCAATTAAAAGCAGCGCACTTAATACTCAAGTACAAACCCGCGTCCATAGCCTTTCAGGCTCCCAAGTACGTGATAAAGGCAAAAGATCCTCGGCTCCACCGTATCAGTGTAGCCTTTGAGGGATTCATTGTTCCTGAGGGCACCCCTATTCCTGAAGGTGAGCCCTTTACTGAACCATCGCCTGAGGTTTCTATAGGAGCTTCATCATCACGCTCCGTTCCCCAAAAAGTGAGAGAAGAAGAAAAAGAAAAATAGGCCAAATGAGAAGAAGAAAAAGAGGAAGAGGAAGAAGAAGAAGAAGAAGAAGAAGAAGAAGAAGAAGAAGAAGAAGAAGACACCCCAGGAGGGCTTGTAGAGTTGCCTGATTCTGCCGACGAATTTGAAGTTTTTGATCAACCCCAATCTTCTGAGATGACTTCTAAGAAAATGGTTATCCAAAGGAGAAGTCAGAGGAGTTTGAAAGAAGTAATTGAAGGCCAACTGGCAAGGTGGTGGAAAAGTAAGTTTAGGTCAACCCTCCATCTCTCCCCCTTCCGCCTCTTCCGTCATTCCAACCAACTGTGACTGAGCCCAGTGATCCGAAGATGAGGAGAGAGCCGAAGGGTAAAGAAGTGACGAACGCAGGGAGGACTCACACTACCAGTGAGGGTGAGGACCAAAGAGCTGCTAAGCAGCAGAAAACAAGTCATGGGTCACAACGAGGGGTGGATAAAACAACAACTCAGTCCTCAGATCCCGAGGCTTGGCTCCTAACCCCTATACTCGATAAAAGACCTCTGAGGGAGGATGCTTCAATTAGGGACTTTAGTGGCGGACTTGGATGCCGAGTTGCCTCAGCATTAGAGGAAACACTTCTTCTTCCCAGGGACATGGCTGAGCTGAGAGCGATCAAGAGGGACGAGGTCTTTCAAAATACCAAAAGATATTTAGGCATGGTACGACGCTTTTACTGTTACATTTTTATTATTATCTTTATTTTATTATTTTATTATTTATTTTAGTTTTATCTATTTTGTTGCGTATTTCTAACTCCTTTTTCTCTAGGCCGTTCAAGCCACCTTCAAGCTGAAGGAAATAGCCGAGTCCTACTACAATCAAATGGACGAGGAGAGGAAGAAAAAGATAATAGCTGTACGCACACTGAATGCTTCCGAGCAAAACATTGTGCAGCTGAAGAAGAAGTTAGTAGCCGAGGAAAATGCTCGAAAGAGTGCTGATTCGGCTCTGGAGGGGTTCCAAAGACAGGCCGAGGACCAAGGGCGGCTTCTGCGTGACGCCAATGCCCAGTTAGCAGCCTCTAAGGAACAGGTGCTGACCCTGCAGAAACAATTGGAAGAAGTCCAGAAGCTCAAAGATCAGGCTGAGAAAGCCAAAGCCGAGGCTGAAAAAGAAAGAGACGTCGCTGAGCAGCAGGGTTACAATGTGGGCGTTGCCGAGACAGAGGACACTTTCCGAGCTGAGGTGCCCGTCGTGTGCCGGGAATACTGTGCCTTGACCTGGCAAGAGGCTCTCGACCAAGCTGGAGTTGAATCCTCCTCATAGTTGAGGAAACCTGAAAATATCTACTTCCCTCCAGCTATTCGGGCCTCCACTCCCTCTACTCCACAAGGGGAGGTATCTTTTATTGTTGCTGAGCCACCCAAGGAAGTTCAGACTCAGGCTCCTCCCACACTCAGTCAGCAGGAGCAATTATCAGTGCTTGAAAAAGCAAAGGATCCATCCTCGGCCAAAGAAGTAGCAGGGCCCAAAGACGGAGCGGCCTCTCACACTTTTGAACAGGCCTTAGCCTCAACTACCCTGCCTGCTAGAGACGCTCCCATGGCGCAGGAAAAAGGACGTTCCTCATGAGGTAGCTGGCAAAACCCCTCCCAAGCTCCAAATAAAGTTAACCAAATAGTTGCTTGTAATCAAATTCCTTTTAGTGTCCTTTTTATCTCCTTTTTTTTTAAAAAAAAATCCTTTCAAGGATGTTCCTGGTTGTAACGCGTAGTTCTTTTTTGGCAAGTTATAAGAGACATTTGGGGTTTCATTTATTACCTATATAATTTCATGTATGATTGTTCTTTATTACTTACGTTTGTTTATCTACTTTTCTTATGATCTCGGACTATAAAAATGATGAAAGTTGACATGATAGGGAAGAATCATAACTTTATACTCAATTATTGAGAACTCAAGGCAGGCTATAACAGTGACCTCCGCGGCTTTATAAAGGCTCCCTGTAACATTCATTAGAAAATTACACTTACCTAGGATAGCATTTTTACATTTCATCCAGAGGGGTACTGATCCCCTTGAAATGCTTTAAGTAATGCTCATAGCATTTACTTCGATGTGTATCTCTAGTCACACGAACCCCTTTCAGAAGACCTAGATTCCAAGTAAGTTTGATGTCTAAATAGTTTGTTATAGCTTAGTTTCAGTTTAATACTTACACTCATAGCGTAATGATTTCCACTAAGTTGTGGTCCGAGGACCTGACGTACTTAGCTTCTGTTTAATACTTCCATTCATAGTGTACTAATTTCCACTAAGTTGTGGTCCGAGGACCTGACATGACTTAGTTTCTGTTTAATACTTCCATTCATAGTATACTAATTTCCACTAAGTTGTGGTCCCAGGACCTGACATGACTTAGTTTCTGTTTAATACTTCCATTCATAGTGTACTAATTTCCACTAAGTTATGGTCCGAGGACCTGACATGACTTAGTTTCTGTTTAATACTTCCATTCATAGTGTACTAATTTCCATTAAGTTGTGATCCGAGGACCTGACATGACTTAGTTTCTCTTTAATACTTCCATTCATAGTGTACTAATTTCCACTAAGTTGTGGTCCGAAGACCTAACATGACTTAGTTTCTGTTTAATACTTCCATTCATAGTGTACTAATTTCCACTAAGTTGTGGTCCTAGGACCTGACATGACTTAGTTTCTGTAGTGTACTAATTTCCACTAAGTTGTGGTCCGAGGACCTGACATGACTTAGTTTCTATTTAATACTTCCATTCATTTTAGAAGCACATATTGCGAAAGCTAGATAAATTATAAAGGAAAGTAAAGCACAACTTGTTAATAATAATACCTTCTCAGGTTGCTTACATTCCAGGGATGGAGTATAGTTTTTTCATCTAAATCTTCTAAATAGTAAGCCCCTATCCCCGCAACAGATGTAATACGATATAGCCCTTCCCAATTGGGCCCCAACTTTCCCCAGGCTGGGTTTTTGGTATTTCCCAAGACCTTCCTCAACACCAAGTCTCCCGAAGCTAACGGCCTTAGTCTGACATTTGCATCATAACCCTGCTTCAACTTGTGCTGGTAGTACGCTAGTTGAACCATACCTTTTTCTCGTTGCTCATCTATTAAGTCTAGACTTTTCCTTAACAGCTCATCATTCCCATCCGGAGTGAAATTACTAGTTTTCAGTGTCGGAAAGCCAGTTTCAATAGGGATCACGGCCTCAGCTCCGTACATCATTGAGAATGGGGTTTCCCCTGTTGATTGTCGGGGGGTCGTCCTATACGCCCAGAGAACATGCGGAAGTTCTTCCACCCATCTTCCCTTTGCATCATCTAACCTTTTCTTAAGTCCACCCACTATGACTTTATTTACAGCCTCGGCCTGTCCATTTCCCTGTGGATAGGCTGGGGTGGAATACCTATTTTTTATCCCCAAGTCGGAGCAATACCTTCTGAAAGTCTTGCTATCAAATTGCAGACCATTGTCCGAGATGAGAGTTTGAGGAACCCCAAATCGAGTAATGATATTCCTTAATAGGAATCTTTTGACGTCCACATCCCTGATGTTAGCCAGAGGCTCAGCTTCAACCTACTTCGCGAAATAATCTGTGCCAACCAGCAGATACTTCTTATTTCCTACTGCTCTAGCTATGGCTCTAATCTGATCAGGGTTAATTTCAATTCCCCTATGAGTCACTATGTAACCCAGGAACTTACCTGAACTTACCCCAAACGAGCATTTGGATGCATTCAGCCGCAAGTTATGCCTCCTTAATATCCCAAAAGTATGGTTAAGGTCCGCCACGTGCTCGGCCACTACCTTACTCTTTACGACCATATCATCAATATAAATCTCAATGTTTCTACTCAACTGCTGCTCAAATATTTTCGTCATCATTCTCTGGTAAGTAGACCCCGCGTTCTTCAAACCAAAGGGCATTACCTTATAGTGGTAATTTCTAGTGGGAGTGAGAAAAGTGGTCTTCTCCTAGTCGTCCAATGCGAGTGGGATCTGATGGTAGCCTTGAAAGGCGTCCAAGAAACTCATCCGAGGATGGCCCACTGTAGCATCCACCAACTGATCTATACGGGGCATAGGAAAAGGGTCCTTCGGGCACGCTCTGTTAAGGTCCGTAAAATCAACACACACACGCCACTTTTCATTTTTCTTTTTCACTACGACTGTATTGGCCAACCACTGAGGATAAAATACCTCCTTGATTGCCCCAGCCTGCTTTAACTTGGTCACCTCGTCTTTAATAGCTTCGACGTGTACCTTGGACGGACGCCGAGGTGGTTGTTTCTTTGGAATACATGAGGGGTTGACATTCAGATGATGACAGATGAACTCCGGATCCACTCCCGGGGCTTCATAGGCACTCCATGCAAACACATCAACGTTTCTTCTAAGAACCTCGACCAACTGTTCTTTCTCTAACAAAGGCAACTGAGCCCTGACCTGAAAATACTTCTCTGGATCATCACTAACGTTCACCCTTTCCAAATCTTCACACCTCATTTCCTCTGGGGACGCGCCGACCTGGGCTCCCTGAACCCTTGATTGCTATAAATCACCCTCGGCTACAGCCGAAGTGCTTATCTCTGGCCAGAGAAGGGATTTCAGGCCGGACCGGTATAACAACAACCAACCTCGGAGGGACTTTGGGGGGCAGTCGGGGCCTGCCAACTCCCAGGTGGTTAGCGTGGTATTCCGAGAACCAGTGCAGCGAGTTCTGGAGAAGATAAAGAACGAGCCGTTCTTTAGGTGGCCCAATAAGATGGCGGGGGATCCTGCGAAGCGTAATCGGAATCTTTACTGCCAGTACCATCAAGACCACGGACATATCACCGAAGATTGTAACAATCTGTGGGATCACTTAGAGCAGTTGGTGCAAGAGGGAAAGTTGACCCAATTTCTGCATAATTCCGGCGGCCGAGAAGGCCACGTAGGCTCGGCGTTTCAGGGGGATGCTTCAAGGGGACCTCCTTTGGGCACGATAAACGTTATATTCGCTGCCCCGGGGAGAACTGGATCTTGCCCTTCCAGGGTAATGTCTGTGTCTCAGTGCTCGGAGGAGGACTCCAGCTCGAGGCCGAAGAGAGCCAGACCGGGCACCTCGTTGGTGTTAGGCTTCTCAGAAAAGGACAAGAGAGGAACCATACAACCGCATGATGATACTTTGGTGGTTACGATTAGGATCAGAGGGTATGACGTTAAGAGAGTGATGGTTGATGATGGAAGTGCCGCCGAGGTAATGTACCCTGATTTATTCAGGGGGCTGAATTTGAAACCTGAAGACCTGACAACATATAGTTCCCTGCTGGTGAGCTTCGAAGGTAAATCGGTCACCTCGTTGGGAATGGTTAGATTACCCGTGCAGACTGGGTCGGATATGGTGGAGGTAGATTTTATTGTGGTGGATGTCTTTTCTCCGTATACGACTATTTTGGGAAGACCATGGTTGCATGCTTTGGGGGCTGTTTCTTCCACTCTTCATCAAAAAGTGAAGTATCCCTTAGGGGGCGAGGTTTCAGGGATTTTGAGAAACTAGAACATGGCTAGGCAGTGTATGATAATGGCCATCTAGTTTTGTTAATCAATTTATACAGCAGACTAGCAGAGTACGTACGATATTCTTCAAGTTTCCTCTTGTGAAAAGGATACTTATAATATATTAATATTAGATAGCAGCTATTTTTATAAGAGTTAACACTAAAGCTTCTTTCAATTTAAAGTCCAATTTTTTAATTAAATTTTGCTGTTTCATTATAGATTGGACCTGTTAATATTGGAGTTGAGCTATTTTTATAAGAGTTAAACACTGGAGCTTCTTTTAGTTTAAAGTCCAATTTTTTTTATATTAAATTTTGCTATTTCACAATATAAATTGACCCTTCAAAGACTCATTAATAGTGCCTCATTAAAAAAGCTTCTGGAAAATAGCAAAACTCGAATACTTTAAAAAGAAGAAAAAAAAAAAAAAGGTGAGTCAGATTGTTGAAACTTGTGGCCTTTAAGAACGACCTCACGGGCATAGCATAGATGAAGGTTTTTCCATGTGATTATGTGCTTATGACTATACATGTTCGTAAGGCTTAGAAGTTGGACAACGATTAGAGAGGACAAAAGGCTTGGCTTAGACCACGTAACGCTGGGAACACAAGGGTCAGTATCCACACCATTCCTTTCATAAAAGTGAGGCACAAAAGCAACCAGCAAAACTGTTTTGCTCCTTCACCACTAAAATATTAATATACATTTAATACCAGACCTATACTATCTAATGTATAATTGTTGGAAATTATTTTTCAGGGGGGGTCCATTGTGAAATATCATAAATACCCACTTCACGTGAGGAGCAAATGATCAAAGTTTATTGAAAAGAAAAATACAGAAGATGGCAGTGCCTTAATTAAGTATAATTAGGAAAAAGTGTCTTGTCCCACATTTGGAACAGTGACTTTTTCTCTTTTTTGAAAAAATAAAAAGCGTATTTGGTATAAACTTGTAAATCTTATGCAACTTGATAATAACAGATAATACGGTAACATTATATTTATTGTCTAGAATTTAATGAAATTATTATTATGGACACAATACATTCATTGAGGTTCATTCTCAACATCATGACCTTACGTGTACTTCTTCTTTTTTTTTTTTTTTTTTTTGAGAAACACTTACGTGTAACTTCTAGAACCTAAAAGTGTTGAAAAGTGTTGGCCCCCAAAGAAATCGAAAACAAAAAATCTATAGCAATGAATGCAAATGCAAGTGTGATATTGACTTGACATGTATCTAATATTATTTAATTAGGTGGTGCTTTCATTGTCGAACATTTATCATTTTGCATTGTCCTAGCTCTTGTGCCTGTGTGTCCCTGCTCTCAACCCCTTATCTAATCTAACCAGTGCCAACCGCCAATACCAAACAATAGCAAATGGTTTGTATCCAATGGAGGTCTCAATTCTCATATTACATTGCTTTGGAAAACCTCTTATTAATAAATAAAATTTTAATTTTAATTTTCTTATGAATTGATCCCCAAATATTTTGGATTGGCCTCTTAAAGAAGGTCCAAAGTCAAAATACTCTGAGAATGTGAGTTTTAATTTAAGGGAGACAGAAGTATATTCTAAATTATGGCTAAAGGCTCATAGGCCATATCTACAAATATATTATATAAACTTTTTGAATGTCCAATTCACACCCAATCAATTAAAAAAAAAACATAACATAACAAATCAAATCATTTTATAAAGATTATAAATTTTGGACTTACTCAAGATTAAATGACATTTTCCCTAGCCTTCAAACAATCTTATATATATATATATATAGTATAAAAGCTGGTATACCAATTTGATTCTGAAAACCCGAGAGAAGAAATTTAATCGAGAGCTCCCCTTGCTCCTATTAGTTTAAACCTTTCTCATAATAAAGAGTTGAAGCTTTCACTTAACCTTTTGAAGCAAATATGCACATGCACACGTATACATATACATTACATTCTTTTGTCAATGAGTTTTATATGATGTACTATATTTTTTATTTTTTTTAAATGAAACAGCTAACAAATTGCCTTAAATGCATTGGTATAGGAAATATTTTAAAATTTTTTTACGAGAAAATAAAAAAGTGATTAATATTTTTTACAACTTTTTATATTTTCTAAAAAAGTTATATCAATTTTTTTAAAAACAGTATATTAACAGATGCTATAAGAACAATGATACACATTAACGAGACTCTTTTTTAAATAAATTTTTCTTCCCCCCTTTCTTCCTCTCCTCACAAATCCATAAACATCCCAAATTTAGAAAGATCTCAAATCCATATCCATTGAGGCTGAGCTTGGAAACCATGGCAGAGCATTGCAACCCAAATCGGAGCTAACTCGGTTCAACCACGAGTCTATTGCGACCTAGATTGGAAATTAATCATTTATCTCCATCGATGAATGATGGTTCGGTGCATGAGCAACCAAGCTCGAAAATCCAAACCTAACCTCTATTTCCACCAATTTGTGTGGATCGGTGCATGAGAGATATAGAGAGTTAGATGGGAAACCAAATAAGTGTATTGAGTTGTTCACCAATAAATTTGGTGGAAAAAATTATTGTGACTAATACAAACCGATTTTATTAGCTTTGATATATATAGTTTAGCCAAAAAGCTTATTTGTTTACCTTCTTTTTTTACCATAAAAGATTCTAGCGAGTAGCGAACAACAAAATTGCAAGAACACGTAACACGTGACTTTTCCTAAAGAGGAAAGAAACGGAAAAATGTACACCATACATGTTAGAGAATGGTGTTTATTGTAATTTTAGACAACATGAAGGATTATTCTATTACACATGAGCAAGAACAACGAAGATTAAAAAAAAAAAAAAATTTCAGGTTGACACTTGACTGTCTATTTATCCATATAAAATGAATAGAAAAAAAATACTATCGATTTAAAGTTTGTGGTAGTTGTTTACCAAAAAAAAAGTTTGTGGTGGCCTTTCATTGGTCCAAAGATCCAAAAACCTCCAATGACATCTCTACAACTCCATTTGAATGGGATATGAAAAGCTTCTCCACAAAATCCCTTCTAGACCAAACCCAACAAACAAAACGCAAACAAAAACACAGCATAGCCGAAGATGAAGGAGAAGAAGAAGAAGAAGATAATGAAGAAAAAGCTAGATGCGAATGGGATTTCAATCTCTCCACCATTGTTTCTTCGAGCACGTCCATTGGAGCTGTTTCCGACACCCTCGGAGCAATCGAATTCGATCCCTCAGATACCTTGGTAGCCACGGGTGGCATAGCGAGAAAGATTAGAGTTTATAGTTTAAGCACTTTGTTGCCTGATGAAGAAGAACGTGTTGACAATGTTACTAGTACTACATTGTTAGACCACGCCAGTGCATGTGACTATTACGTGTGCACGCCAGCAAAGCTTAGCAGCCTGAGATGGAAACCCGGGTCGGGCAATCGGGTCCTGGGGTCCGGGGACTATGATGGGGTTGTGATGGAGTATGACCTCGAGAGAAAAATACCCATTTTCGAGCGTGACGAGCATGGCGGGCGCCGGGTCTGGAGCGTGGACTATTCGCATTGGGATCCGGTTATCGGAGCATCCGGGTCGGACGATGGAACCATGCAAATATGGGACCCGCGTTGTGAAGGTGGGAAATGTGTGGCTACGGTGCAGCCTAGCGTGTCACGTAGTCCTGTTTGTTGTGTGGAATTCAATCCATTTGGTGGGCCATTAATTGCCGTTGGATGTGCTGACCGTAGGGCTTACGGGTACGATGTTAGAAACTTGGGTGACCCGGTTGTGGTTTTTGATGGGCATGGTAAAACTGTTACTTATGTTAGATTTCTTGATGATCGTATGATTGTTTCAGCTGGGGCAGATGGGTGCTTGAAGCTGTGGAATGTTGATGATTCTACACGTGTGATTCGCACGTACAAAGGGCACGTGAATAGCCGGAGCTTCGTCGGGTTATCCGTTTGGAGAAATGGTGGGTTACTCGGATGCGGGTCGGAAAATAACCGGGTCTTTGTGTATGATAAGAGGTGGGGTGAACCCATATGGGTGCATGGGTTTGAGCCAGTGGCTGGACCCGGGTGTGACCATGGGTTTGTTAGTAGTGTGTGTTGGGGCCAAGTTGGGGAGGACCAATTTACACTTTTGGCAGGAGGTTCAGATGGGGTTTTGCAGGTTTTTGTGGGCAAAAGGAAGTTGTCTTCATATTAGTAATTGCTTCTGACCCGCTTTCCCTACAATATTTTTTGGGAATTTTAATCATGTAGAGAATTGTGCATGCAATTTTTTTTTAGAATAAAGATAGAAGGAAAAAGAAAGGTATAGGCCATTTTGCTTAGCTTTTATCACTTCTGCTAACAAATGTTTTAGGGATGCAACTACATTTACAGCTCTGTGTTGTGAATTGTCCTTCCTATATCCTAAATGATACTCAGCCTGATTTTAGATTTTCTTTTCATTGTAAGTGTTATGGGTCCTGCCTATGACTATGAATTGAATCATGCATCATGAGGTGGTTTATTCAGAGGCTGTCTTATTTGATTGCAATTCCACTTTGATAAGAATTGAATAATAATGCAGTGGTCCTTGTAAACTAGTTTATAGCTCTTGCATATAATTGAAACATGCCATTAGGTGTGTTTGGATTTTGGGTATAGCAACATTAATCTTGAGAATTAGAGGGTAACATTTGTAATCTACATGGACAATTGATTTGTGTTAGGTGTTAGCCCAATCTCATCAAATTTAATGTGATGTGTTTTTTTTTTTTTTTTTTAATAATTTTAAATAAATTTATTTTGCATGGTTTTCTTAACCAAGTTTGTTAAAGAGTCATGTGACTGTTTAAATTGTCAAATTTTACATTAAATAGTATTGACATAAAGTTGATGGTTAATATAAAATTGTTAGACCAAAATCCACTATCAACCTTTTAGGTTAATGCAACATCCTGACCTGCTATTTTAAGCATTGAAGCTTTCATAAGGAGAATGGACATGGTGCTAAACTCTCCAAATCTCACCCAATATACCAGTAGCATGAATGTTAGTGGTTCCCACAGGGCCACAGTTGAGTAGATAAGATTTTTATTTTTTATTTTTATGGAAGAGTAGATAAGATATATATCTTATCTACTCTATATATATTACTATATTAGTTGCATCTACGGTTGCTAACAAATTTAGTGGTGGAAGTTAGTACCTAAATGTAGTACTCCAATAGTGATGTATCAGAGACCTCATACTAAAGCTGAATAACGATGTATCATGCCTATTAATAACATGTTTAGAAAAAAAGTATCCATTTATTTCTTTTTATTATTACTATATCTTATCTACTCTATATATATTACTATATTAGTTGCATCTATGGTTGCTTAAAAATTTAATGGTGGGAGTTAGTAGCTAAATGCAGTACTCCAATGGTGACGTATCAGAGACCTCATAATAAAGCTTAATAACTATGTATCATGCCTATTAATAACATGTTTAGAAAAAAAGTGCCCATTTTATTTCTTTTTTATTATTACATTAAACGGGTAGAGAGATTAGAACTTTTCTTTATGTCATTGTCTTGTGAGGAAAAAAAAAAACTTACATAATTCCGGAGTAGTGTTTTGGGCTCTCACAAAGAAAGTGGACCCCACATGTGGGACCCACCCTCCTTTGTGAAAGCTCAAAGCACTACTCTGAGAGTATGTAAGTATTGCCAGACTTGCATAATTACATGTGGATTAAGAGATTTGTTTTTGTATTTGCATGTGTAAAATGTACTTGATTGTTTGAGCTTAAGTCCAATATTAGATAATAGTTTTTTTTAGGGCAAGTTGTTAATGCAGCGTTGTTAAGTCTACATCCACTTGTTTAAACTTTTAAATGAGTTTATTTTTTGCATTGAAATGATGTCCTAGGCTCTAGCTTGTCACATTAAGCGCTTCACAAAGAAACTCTTCAAGACGTTAATTCTCAAACTCTCACAAACCTAAGATCTTAAAATGTTAATTTTTTATTTTTACCTTTTGTATATATGTTCTTTCGATGAATAATGCTCATTACAAAAATTGGCATATTTTTCTGTCTAAAACTAAGATAGAGACCATATAATTTCAAAGGAATGTTAAGGAAATAACATTTTTCACAACTATTAAATGGTCTGTTTTAATTAGAGCAATATTATTTTTACATGTCATATTAACAGTTGCAAAAAAATGTTATATTTCTAAATTTTTTGACAATTTTATCCCCATTGCAGTATAACACATTCATAAAATTGCAAGAAAATGTTTTAGAATCAATAAATCTAAAAGACACAATTATTCACAATTGTTAAGTTGATATGTTGTGATTGGTGTTGAACTGTTGATAAAAGTGAGTCACAGTGAAAATGACTGTAATTTTTTTTAGGGTTGATATTATTGTTCGTTTAAGAATAAAGTTTGGCTTAAACATGTTTGGATGCAATTATTTTTTCCAACTTATTACGTGGCGATTTATAAAACTATACACGATTCATTAAAAAATTCATTTAACTAAAATTACATATGAATGGTCTCTTTAATTGACACATCATGAGTTGGAGAAAGATGACTTCGCAAATATTTGGAGGCAAACTTTTTCCATTTAGTACGTTTTTAGACCCCTTAACACAAGATGTTTAACCTAGTTATTTAGCTAAGTGATTATTTAGATAAATTATTCAGTTCTAGGTTAACATAATAAAATCATATCATGTAAATCATGCGGAAAAGTAAAGAATATAACAATATGATAACCTAGGAAAACCTGACCAGTAAAAAACTTAGGGAGAATTTAACCTAATTATCCTTAAGGTAAAACAGATCTATTATAAAAGAATTGAAATTTTTACAATAGAACTTAGACCACTAACATCCTATTGCTACTTCGAGTATAAAACTTACTACCGCGATTACATGACAACTCTGAGTTAATGGACTACTTCTTTCCTTAATCCACAGCAACCACAAGTTCTCCTACTTGTGACTTTGAGACTCTCCTCAAAAAATCTTCCTTAAAATTCTTTATGCAGCAACTGAAGAGATCATTAAGTTCTTGACATGAATCATAATTTTGATCTTGATAACCCTAAGTGTGTGTATGAAAGTAAACATCTGTAGATCTTACAAAAGATTCAACACACAAATCTCCAAAGACCTATAAAACGTAGTTAGAATTTTTCTTTTTATACTTGAAGTAAAACACTTAACTCTACACGTCATATGGGCTTGGGCTGAATTGGAATTTCTACAGAAAATTAAATCTGCACAAGATTCGATCAGTCGAGTCTAATTTTCAATTGATCGAGCCTTGCAGATTTTGTTCAATAATTTCTGCTATCACTTGATTCCAATTTTACAATAAAACATACTTTGAGCAAGCCTAAACATAGACTTTATGTTTTGATCATGGTTTGCCAACACAATACATATTGAAGTTCTAATATATTAGTTCCTAAAGTCTTAGAACCTAACACATTTTTTTTTTTTAATTTTTTTTTAAATCAAGGGATTGTATAAAACACACTTTCTAGGCTTCTAGCATCTAAATTGTAGTGACCATAACTAGAATTCATTAAACATAACAACAAAACTCATTGTACATTAAGCATATGTAACCACCTTTATATGTAACAACGCATGTGGAATTTGGATAACAAGACCGTGACCAAGATAAGCACACCACCAATTGCCCTAGATTTATCAAAATTGTATTTGGGATAGGTCGACAGTGGAGACTTCAAGAGGGAGGTGGGTTCCATCATCTAAGAGCTATCATTTGAACAATTCCGGGAAAACTACAAAAATCAGCCATGTATTAGGCTTGCGCTAATACCAAGCAGTCAATATTTTTCAAAAATATCCAATTTGGTCCTTAATCACTCATTCTAATAATTTGCTTCATTCCAATAACTTGTCGTGACTGGATAAGTCTCACGGCAATTATATTATGATTTTGATAGGTGTAATGAATATTATACACGCGATGGAATGTTTGGATGGTCAATAATAGATAACTAAAATAACTGAGGAGTAGGGAAATTTTTAACAATTTGTATTTGTGCTTAAGGAGTAAAAAATTTATATTTCTGAAAAGTTTTACTAGTAAGGAGTAAATTATAGTATTACCTTAAACCGAAGGGTAGATTATTTTATTTTATTTTTTTAACTCTTTATACTTTACCCCTAATTTTTAATTTGAAGTATGGTCGTTGGCTCGTTGCCCTGCTGGCCTCCATTCTGCAATATCTAGAGTTTAGAGAAGAGTCTCGAAACTTTGATTGACAGAGAATCCAATTCCTCTGTAGAGTTTTGCATAGTAGACTCAATTCGGCCGAGCTCCTCCTCTCGATTTCCATAGATTTAGAGAGAGAGAGAGAGAGAGACACAGAGTGTAGAAGAGAAACACAGAGAGAGAGAGAGAGAGAGAGAGAGAGAGAGAGAGAGAGAGATGGTGAATTCATCGGTGGTGAACACGTACCCACTGTCAAGCTACACCTTCGGCACCAAAGAGCCCAAGATGGAAAAAGACACCTCCGTCGCTGATCGCCTCGCTCGTATGAAAGTCAAGTAACTTCTCTAAACCCTAGATAAACCCTCAAAACCCTCCCTTGCTGTTTGGTTACCTAGAAAACAATAATAGAAAATTAAAGTACTTCTACTAGTTTATTTACTCTTTCAGTGTTTTCATTTAAGTCCAAAGCCCTTTTTTTTTTTTTTAGTTCACTCATGGAGTTCAAAAATTGAAACCCTAACTCTTATTTATTTCCAGAATTTTCTTTGTAAAGTTTCAAAATTTTCGTCGTGTTAGTAAAGAAACAAAAATGTGTTTTTGAATTTTTGTTTTTGAATAAAAACTAGTATGGAAGTTTCGGATATGAATTATTATTATGGTAGCATTTTTATGTGATTCCTGGTTATGGTTATTGGTTTCAGCTATATGAAGGAGGGAATGAGGACGAGTGTCGAAGGGATTTTGCTGGTATGTACATTCGATTAATCTAACACACATTATTTCATTGTAAAAATCGAACCTTTATTATGCTTGTGTTTGGATTACCTTTTTGTAGACCTTTGATGCTGTACTTGAAAATTGAACCTTTATGATGCTTGCATTTGCATTTGGATTATCTTTTTTCATTTGGGTTTGAGTTCATTGTTGTTTTTGAGATACCTGCCTTTGAGGGATACCGACTAATTGCGATTTTATTTCCTCCCCTGGAACTTTAATTTTGGGGTAAAAAGTTAATGTGTAAAAGAGGACAGGGCCTAAATGGTTGAAATATTAAGATGTATACTAAACGTGTTTACTTGTCTTTCATGGGTTTATTCTCAATTGGTTTGTTGTCTCTTCTCTCTCATTTGAGTTGAATGCAATACTTGTCTTAGATGAAATTGATGGCAGCCTTGTAGTTCCTCGATTGTTTTTTTTTTTTTTTTTGAGGATAAACGGCAGAGTAGTTCCTAGATTGTTATTCCCCTTAAATATGTTGCAATTTACTTATGTGTTCATCAAAACTTGCTTCGTTATTCATAAATAGCAATTATGATAAATACCCATACATGTAAGCTGTTGCAAACACACACCAAAGGGCACACATTTGTGACACAAGAACATATCTTTAATATTTTAATTAGCATTTAGACTTTATATGTGTTAGACTATGTTTTCTCTCAAAGTCTCCTCTTTTTGGTACTTTGTTTCAGTGGCTTCGTATCTGGAGTTTTACACAATGTATTTCCATTTCTGATTTTCTACAATTTGTTAGCTTTAGTTCTTGAGTTATATGCATTTGTTTCTTGATCAGACTTTTTTTTTTTTGGATAAATAATAAAGATATACATTGAAGAACACTACCTTATGCAGAAAAACATAAGGCAGAGAGAAAAATACAAAAGGAAAAGAAAGAGAAAAAAGAAAAAAGAAAAAAATAAAGGAAAAGATACTAAATACACAGGAGAGAGCTAAGGAACATAGGGAGAGAATCACTAGAGATGAGTCCCCAAGCCCTAGACCAGTCAAATAGAGAGCCACTGAAAGAAGCCAAGAGCTATTCATCTGAACTTTCCATGTCCTCAAATGTCCTCCTATTTTGCTCTCTCCAAAGACACCACATCAAGCATAAAGGAGCTAAATTTCAAATGCTAGACAAATGCTTTCCAGGCCAATTCCACCAACCAAATAGAGTATCCGCAACCGATCTTAGCAAGACCCAAGAAAACCCAAAAGATCTAAACACCAAACTCCACAATCGATAAGCCTTACGACAATGTAGTAACAAATGATCCACTGTCTCCCCATTACTACGGCACATGATACACCAGTCGACATAATCCATTCCTCTACCCCTCAAATTATCACCTGTAAACACGATGTTCTTCTTTTTCAATAAAATTCCTATTGCCTATAAAAAAAAAAAAGTATTAGACTATGTCCATGAAATTATTTATTATTTTTTGGGGGGTGAGGTGTAAAAATTACTCTTGCACCCAATGAGTTTTGAACCCATGACATCACCGTCTGCCCATTCTTTTGGGAGGAAGAAATGCCATTTGAGCTAGAGTTGGCTTGACTATGCCCGTGACATACATTAATGTAAAAATCTCATGGGTTTGATGCTTGTATTGAGATTTTAACAAATTTCCAATGTTAGTGGGATGTTGAAGGACCCAATAGTTTTATAAGCTTATTCAAGTCAAGCTATGCTTTCTTTAAAGGACCCAATATGTGGTGACTAGTGCTGAATAATAGTTCTTTATTAACTCTCAACAAAATTTATAAGCTTAATCAAATCAATCTTTGCTTTCTCTCTAGCGTTTTGTCCTTGTTCCGGATACAGAAGAACACAAATAGTTAGTTACTCATTGGTTCATCTTTGTTGAAATTGTTTAAAATTTTTGATCCATTTTGTAGAGTTAAAGAATTATTTGAAACAAATAAGACTACCTGATAACCTCCAAATCCCAAGTGCCAATTTTGGTGCTTTTTGTCCTTTCACCTTCCTCTATGAGAGAGCTTTTATGAGAAACACTAATCCTCTTCCTTTATATATCTTTTTTTTGATAGGTAAATAGAGAACTGTTATTAATGAGAAAAAATGAAAAGTACAAGTTGTTCATGATGATGAACAACAAGAAACAGATATAACAAACAGCAAAACAAAAGATAGGGAAATCAGAAAGATAATCTAAGGGAAAACATAAACTCTGAAAGAGACGAAGAATCAGTAAAGCCCCAACAACAAGACCACTCAAAAAGACTACGCTGGCATAAAACCTTTAACTCATCCAACGTCTTCTCCATGTTCTCAAAAGAGTGGCGATTTCGTTCCAATCAAACAATCCACATTAAGCACCATGAAATCAAATTCCAAATATTCGAGTTATGCTTCCCAAGTCACTGATGCCGGCAAGATAGCAATCCCACCACCGATCTTGGCATAACCCAATGAATACCAAAAGCCTGTAGCATGAAGGACCATAAGGTATGTGTAACAGGACAATGAAGTAGAAGATGGTTTATCGACTCCTTGTCACCACAACACATACAACACTGATTTACCAAAGGGTGACCCCTAAGCATGAGATTATTCAAAGTGAGAATCCGATTGTGAGCAGCTGTCCACGAGAAGAAAGCCACTCGCTTAGGAATCTTTGGTTTCCAAACACCCTTCCAAGGAAACAAAAAATTAGGAGTGCCCTGAATTGCTTGGTAATAAGATCGGGTATCAAACTTACCATTCCCTTTGAGCCGCCAACAAAGAGTATCCCTCCTATCCCCCTGAGGAATACGAGGATGGATAAACTGAAGTAGAGAGTAAGATGCAACTAGCTCCCAATCTTCAAAAGCTCTAAAAAACCTTAAGTCCCACACTCTAAAAGTACCTCCTTTCGGAGTTGACAAAACCTCAGAGATGCACGCATCCTTGGTAGCTGAATACACATAGAGCCTAGGATAGAGATCTTTTAGGGTATTATCCCCAATCCACCTATCATGCCAGAAGCGGATATAGGTGCCTTCACCCACTACAAAAGACAAATGCTTAGAAAAACTCTCCCACCCTTCATGAATGCTTCTCCAAAGATCACATCCATGAGTCCTCCTGCACACTTTCGTACACCACCCCCCGTGACCCTTACCATATTTTGTGGAGATAACTCTCTACCAAAGATGGGTAACTTCATGCCCAAAATGCTACAACCATTTCCCTAATAAAGCTTGATTAAACGACACCACTCTTCTTATCCCAAACCACCCAATTTAACAGGTAAACACACCTTTTTCCAAGCCACCAAAGGATATTTGAAACTCCCCTCAGGAGACCCCCAAAGGAAATTCCTTTGAATACGTTCCATTCTAGCAGCCACAACTTTAGGAATAGTGAAGAGAGATAAAAAGTATGTTGGAAGACTTGAAAGAGTACTCCTAAGTAATGTGAGCCTACCACCCTTAGATAAATAGAGATGCTTCCACCCTAAAAGTTTCTTCTCCATCTTCTCCAAAATAGGATTCCAATTCGAAGCTGTCTTAAAAGAAGTTCCCAACGGCATTCCCAAATATTTCATAGGCAAACTCCCACTCTACATTGAAGAATACTAGCCAATTCAACTAGATTATTCACCTTCCCAATAGGGACAATCTCACTTTTCCCAACATTAACCTTCAACCCTTGTACACTTCTTGGGTACTAGGGTGTTCCTACTTTTATTGACATCAATAAACTTATTACTTATCAAAAACATTAACCTTCAAACCCGTAAACGCCTGAAAACAAGACATCGCCAACCTTATGGACAACAACTGATCCCTAGAGGCATCACAAAATAAGATAATGTCGTTTGCAAACAACAAATGAGAAATCCGCACACCAATAGAATTCATTGCTCCCACATGAAAACCCCGAATGAGGTTATTCTCCTCTGTCTTCTTCAAAATTCTACTTAAAACCTCCATTATCAAGAGAAACAAAAGAGGGGATAATGGGTATCCTTGTCTCAACCCGCGAAAACTTTCAAAAAAACCTTCAGGGGATTCATTTACTAGGACAAAAAAAGGGACAGAAGTAACACAAGCCTTAATCCACCCTCCATTTCAACCCAAAACCCATCCGGTCCAACAGATAAAACAAGCCCTCCCAGTTAACATGGTCATATGTTTTTTCAATATCAAGCTTGCAAACTACCCCCGGTAATCGGAAAGCCTACTATCCAGACACTCGTTTGCAATGAGCACTGAATCCAAAATCTGCCTTCCACCAACAAATGAATTCTGAGTCTCAGAGATGAGATTATCCAAAACCGCCCTCATCCTGTTCACCAGCACCTTGGACAACAACTTGTACATTGCCCACCAAACTGGTAGGGCGGAAGTCCTTAATGTTAACAACATTACACTTCTTAGGGATTAAAGTGAGAAATGAAGCATTCAAAGACCGTTCAAACACAGAGTGCCGATGAAAATAATCAAAAAAATCCATGACATCCTTTTCCACAACACTCCAACAATTATGAAAGAAAGCCATGGTGAAACCATCAGGACCAAGGGCCTTATCACCCTCCATCTCCCTTAATACCTAAATAACTTCCTCCTTTGTGAACTCCTTCTCTAAGGACAGCCTTTCCTCCTCTACAGTACAAGCAAAATCTAATTTGTCCATAGTAGGGCGCCCCAATTCAGTTTCCTCATACAGCCCCTGATAGAAAAGAACTAATTGAGAGCGCACCTCCGTCTCATCCTCATAAAGAACACCATCCACCTCGATCCTCTTAATTTAATTAGCATTTCTATGAGAGTTTGCTAATCTATGAAAGAAACGAGTATTATTATCTCCCTCCTTCACATACAAAGCACGAGATTTTTGTCTCTAGGAAATTTCCTCAAGGGAAGCCAACTGTTCTATATCTCCTTTGAGTTGAATATGACGGAGTTAATCCTCATTCGAAAGCCCTAGCAACTCCTCTCTCGCATCTAAACCCATTAGTTCAGTTAGCAAATTTTTCTTCCTAAGAGCCAAGTCACCAAACTCCTCCAATGTTGAACTCTATCAACAAAACCCTCAACTATCAACCACATATTTTTTCAAATTTAAAGGCATTCTTGACCACATCGAACAGCACCAGCTTCCAACAAAAGTGGACAGTGGTCTGAAATAACACGAGGAAGCATCCTTTGGGATACATTCTCAAAATGTTCCTCCCAATTTAGAGAAACCAAAGCCCTGTCAATTCTTGACATAGAGGGAAGACCAGAGTCTCTAAACCAAGTGAAGGAAGCACCCTCTAAAGGTAAATCAACTAAATAATTGCTCTCTATAAAGTTCGAGAAAGCAAACATAGCAGGACTAAACGACTCACAGCCAAGCCTTTCACTTGGGTACCTAATGATATTGAAATCACTTACTAAGCACCCTGCCATGGGCCATCTGGCATGCACCTGAGACAACTCTTCACACAAAGTAGCCCGTTGTCCATCATCATTAGGGCCATACACACCTGTACAAGCCCAAACAAAGTCATCCACCACTCCTCTCAGTAAGACACTGACAGAAAATTGTCCAGCAATAATATCCAATTTTTCAAAAACCCTCTTATCCCAAATCAGCAAGACCCCTCCTGAAGTTTGCACCGCGTCCAAAACAGCCCAATCAATGAAAGAACTACCCCATAAACTTTGAACAAAAACAATATCAGTTGAAGATACTTTCGTTTCTTGAAAACAAACAATATTGCACTTCCAATCTTTTAGAAGATTCTTACAAACCTCTCTCTTCTGGGGATTGTTAAGCCCCCTTACATTCCAAGAAAGTAGTCGTAGAGTCATTTACAAATACCAACAACCCCTACAGCAGTCGAAGAAACTCTGCTCCTACTCCTAGAAGAGACAGCCTCGTAATTAACATTAGAGATAAGCCCCTTAAGCTCCCTGGGACCTCGTGGCCCTGAATTAGTTAGTCGCTTGGGCACCCCAACATCAATCACCTTGAGACACTCCTATTCCAAAAGGTGAAACAAAGCCAAACATTGAGCTTCATGTTTCATGATAGGGAACCCCACCATGTTGCAAAAATTTTTCATCAACTGGACCCAGTTCGAAGGTGGCCTTGACTTCGTCACCTGAGTTTCTTCTGTAGAGTCCTGAACCAACACCAACTCTCTGAGATCATTGGGTTCCCATCGAGATAGAGGATCACACTCCTACACACAAATATCTTTCTCTCCACTTCCACAAATATGGTCAAACACTTCATTGGACTCCCACGGAAAGAGGTGAAGCCTAGAAACTGATTGAAATTCCCCAGCAGAACCCACTGACCTTTGTCGCGTCATATCAACATGGTGGTGACTCCTCTTATCTTCAACATGATCTTCCCCTTCCACAAACTCATCTTCAACCCCATTACCCAGGTCTGAGGGAGGAGAAAATCGATTTTGAACCACAATCGCTGTCGTCGCCGAGCTACCCACCATATCACCGGTGGACCCAGAGTCATGACTGCCTAGTCCATGAGTTACCTCGGCATCGGAGATTGAGCCCATAGAGAAACTTGCCTTAATGGAGTCGAGAACCACCTCGTTGGAGCTACTACAAGACGCCAAAGCTTTTCCGGCCATTGGGTATCCTAGTACTCTCGACGGGATGGGTGCAAGAAGCTCCGAAGCTTGATCGGAGCTGGATATTGTAGATATACCTGCCGTCGGAGCCTCAGGCATCACCGATGTCACCGTTGACTCTATCGGTGACTTTGAGCTCTCTCCCGCCACACTCACACTCTGATTACAAAACACACTCACGCCCAAACCAATAGGAAAAGTAACCTCCCCTTGGGCCTTACTTCTCGGGTCAGCTAAATGGGCTTTTTCATGCCCAGGTGCAATATTTAACAACACAGGCCCACTGTTAATGGACTTGTGAGGGGTGACTGATCAAACCTTTTGTTTTCTAGGCAAGTTACGTGTAAGTATTAAGTAATAGATGCTACTGAGTGCAATTGGCTTGGCACATTTTTGTGATGAATGAAGGCTACAAATTTTGAAATTTGCAACCAATGAGCTCTAGCTGAAATCACACTTCCTTTAATTGGGTTCAAGATCAATGGAGTGCATGTGCCAGTAAGAAAACCTTGATCTTGACAGGCCCACTCACCAAAAATGGACACTTCAGCTAAGCCTATTCATTTGTAATGCAAAAATAATTGTTGATTTATTGTGCTATATTTACTGTATAATCACATTCGTGTACAAAATTTATGACACTGGTCCACTTTTTGCAATATTATGAAAAAGAGAGATGCATGGTAGCAAGTGTGCTTGCTCAAGTTGCTAGCAGAGTGGTGAATCACATCGCCATTTTCTGGTTATAAGAAAGGTCTCCGTAAAATCAATGTACTAACTTAAAGCCTTCTACCTTCTCAGTTTGAGGAAATGAGTGTCATATGAATACAGGTTTTTTACTTATTTTTATTTTATTTTATTTTAAATGTGGTTATAAGAGTGAGGACTGGTCCTGTTCTCTTTAGCTTTGTTCACCATCCTGTAGCAATCTTGAGTATAAAGCAGAAGCATCAGCGTTTTAAAGCTTCACTTTTACTTGATTTCCATGACTATGTCAAATTTGATCCAATCATTTAATATTAAGTTTATTAAGAGATTTGGGTTGAGTTGAACCATCTTGCCCAAGCCCGACATTTGCAAGTAGAAGCTTTAAGTTATAAAATTGTGCCTTTTGTCATCTTGACCAAGTCCTGGAAATGTTGCGTGAAATTTGTAGGAATTCAGCATAAGCCACTTTTTCCATCAGTATGCTTGTGTGGTTTTATTTAGAACCATTGTTATAGTATTGTATGTATTTCTCTGCCATCTGAGATAAAACCGCATTTGAAAACTCTAAACAAATTAATAAGTAGGATCGCCAGATATACATGAACTCTTGCCTGTATGCCTTCTGCATCATTAAAAGAGGAATTCAGATTTTGCCCACACGAAGCTTTTCTCTGAAGGCAATTTTCTTGCATGCAAAATTGTTTGTCACAAGAATTGTGATTTGACAGTTTTATAGTCACTAAAAAGAAATCACAAGCATTTAATCATATAAGTAGGCTGTCATTTTGAAGACAGTTATTTCATACCCCACAGGACATGAGACCTTTTCTTTCTGAGTCTTTTTTTCTTCATGGTATACGTATTGCTTGGGTGGATCAAAATTGGACATAAGCTTCTTTGTTTTACATGTGCAAGTGCAACACTTCCTAACTTCTTTGGCTCAACCTGTGGCTTGATCTTGCAGGTACAGGAACATAACCATCCTCACATACTTCTTCTGCAAATTGGAAACACTTTCTGCAAACTTCCTGGTGGGCGTTTGAAGCCAGGAGAGAATGGTATGATATCTCTTTTGTTATACTCATCACTTCATCTGTGTTTTTCTCTTCTCCCCCACCCCCAAATTCCATTCATGATTTTCTCAATATGAATTAACTTTTTTCACTCTTCTGTTTGCTTTGTGGCAGAAATTGAGGGCTTGAAAAGAAAGCTGACCAGCAAGCTTGGTGCTACTGTACCAGCTCTTGTGCCAGACTGGCAGGTATTATTTTCTGTTGTATTCTGTGTCTGAGTATAGGCTAAAGAAGATTATTGAAACTAATATGGCAATGGGAAACATATGGATATTGACTGAAAGTTGAGTGGTGCAAAAATAAAATGGTTATAGATATAGAATTGCCTAATTTCTGAGACTGATGGCTAGCCTTTGCCAGGTGCTTCTTATTGGGCTTTCATTTTATTATGCTTTGTTTCCTGGTTTTGAATAGCTGCCTTGCTTCCATTCTATTAGGAAGCCAGTTTTACTTGGGAACGTGGATTTTGGGTACAATGGTTTAAGACCTTGTACCCTCTCTCCTTTATGTGAGCCTGCAAATGCACTGCAACTTTTGTAATTGCTAATGCTTGTTGTCGCTCCTTGCTATCTTTTTGCAGATAGGTGAATGTGTGGCTGTTTGGTGGAGGCCAAACTTTGAAACCATAATGTATCCTTATTGCCCTCCCCACATAACAAAACCCAAGGTAACATAACCAAAGTACAGAATCTGTTCTTGTTTCTGGCTTCATTGGTTATACATAATGATCCTCCCTTCCCAGTGGGGTAAGTTTCTGGGGCTACATTTGCTGGGGCTACATTTAACTTTTTCTTTCCTCTGCCATATGGATTATGCAGGAGTGTAAGAAGCTTTTCATTGTTCACTTGTCTGAGAGGGAGTACTTTGCAGTCCCCAAAAATTTGAAACTTCTTGCTGTTCCATTGTTTGAACTCTATGATAACGTTCAGGTACGGTACATCTGGCATTCTTCTGATATGCAATTGTTTGTTTATTTATTTATTTTTATAAGTATTCTGATAAGTAACTTAATTTGACACTAGTTTAGTGTTCAATATTAACAACTTATGTTCAAAATGCCAGGTTTGCCACAATTTGAATCTTTTAAGACAAGACACTATCTTTTGGGTAGAAATGATAATAGTCATAGAAGAGTTGTGGGGCCATTAGGGATAAGGGGATAACTCTCGTCTTTCTCTCTCTCTCTCTCTCTCTCTCTCTCTCTCTCTCTCTCTCGGGATTGGTCCACTATCAAAACATGTTCACTTTAGTGGCTTATTTTGTTGGCCATGAATTAACCCTTTCCATTCTTATGTTCCCCACTCCTAATCTTGTGGTCTTCAAAATGGCAGACATGACCTTTTCACCCTCGCTTTTTTATTTTTATCTTTTTTTTTTTAATATTTATTTTTAAAATAAATAAATAAATCTAGCTTGAAACTGCTGTCTTATATCCTGTTTTCTTGTATCAATCTTGTAACAAATGTCACTTACCTGGTTGCAGAGATATGGACCAGTTATATCCACCATTCCTCAGCAACTCTCCAGATTCCAGTTCAACATGATTGCTAAATGAGCATTAATTTCTAAAGTTCACATCCTGATAGCCTGCTTATAATTTTCTGAAGTTCGTACCTTTGATTTAATTGCATGGACTGCTAGGGCTCAGACCTGATTATTACTTCATAGCTGAATTTAAGTTGGTTTAGAAGGGGTTTCTCCAGTTATGCTGATAATTGAAGCTTATCTATTGACATGGTCTCTTTGTTTGGTCCTTTAGAATATCTAATGATGCGTTCTGTGTAAGTGTAGAATTCTTGTTCCAACAAGGTTTCTGTTGAGTTCTTGGAGTCATTTACTGTAGTTTAAGTCCAATGGGTTTACTTTTCAGTGGGATGGAATGAGTTACAACGTGCTGCTTTGCGATTTCTGACAATTTTTTTTGTAATTTAATTGATTATGCTTGTAATATTATAGGTGAAATTAGGGTACAAACAGAGGAGATATGTAGCATGTATTGTCCAAAGCCTTGTAGCTTAGTCACATTGCTTGGTCTCCTTTATGAGGAGAATCAGGGTCCGAACCCCCCATCCCCCACTTGTAACAATTGAATTATAAAAAAAGATACATAGCATGTATCGGTTGCTTATGCCTATCTTGGTGTAGTTTCTTTGACAACTACTTGGTCTCATTTTGGACATGGGATCATCCTTCGTGTAACTGTCTTTATTAATGAAGTTGTTGTTACTTTTGCATGCTGCTTAGGCTATCAACCTCTTACTTTAGTGCCGTCTAGTTTTGACTGACGCATGCAAGCGCTGGAATCAATGGTCAAGGCTCATTAATGGTGACAATGGGTGATGACTGGTGGCTGAAAGGCCAATCATACTTTGCTGCAAAGTTATGGTAGGATAAGTTCCAACCGAGCCATCCATTGTCCCCGTAAAATGGCTGAAAGGCTGATGATACATTGCTGCAAACTTGTGGTGAAATAAGTTCCAACCGAGCTACCTCACAGAGGAAAAGATGAGTCATTTATTAGTTTGGTTAATTGACCCACCAGGTGGCCCAAGCCTGGATGGTTTAACTGGCTTCCCCCTGCATGGCCATTGATTTCGGGAGAAACAATGAGCCACTTGTTGTGTTAGGTGGTCTCCTCTCCTGGTGAAACCGGAGGCTTCGTGAACTTCTTTTCCCAATAAATTCTTTTATTATTATTTATTTTTGAAACTCAAAAGAAATTTTTTGCCTGAAGAAGAAGAATAAGGCTTCGCTGAGTTGGATGCATTAAATTGTGAAATCTTGACATTGGATATTTTTTGCTCTTGGCTGAAGCAAATTTATGGTATGAGCCATGGATGGAGACATTTAGCTAGATATTGATTTTTGTGAAAAAGGAACTTAATAGGATTGGTTACGGATTGAATGGTGAAACCAGTGGAATTATCATTGGCCTTACAATGACAATTGGAATGATTTTTAAACTAGTAAGTCTAGAGACACAAACACAGATATATATATATATATATTATAATTATTGAGTGAGTATAATATAAATTTATAATTTGCATAAAAGTAATATTATACAAATTATAGTTTGACATCTTAACAAGTTGTAAAAATTTGTGCATTGCACTTCACCAAATAGTCAGAATTTCATAAAAGGGGAAACTAGTTTTTATCATAATAAATAGACTATGAAAAATTAAGAATTCTTGAACAATTTGAGCTTCTCAAAAATGAAATTCTTACCCTCACTACTTTCTTAAGCTCCTTTTCCTCGTCTAAAAATAATTGAGCTAACAAAATGGAAGGACTAAAGTAGGACATGATGCTAGTATGGGCCTAGTGGGCCTCGCATCAGTCCCCTTAATTTCATTTGAATGCTTGGTGAATAACTAAGCTCTTCAAATCATGAATTCTCTTATTGTATGAATATTTGCCTGACCTGACTATAGTGACAAGTTAACAGAAGAATTCTTGAAAATGGATTCCTATCGGCCTCTCAATTTAATCGAATAGGGTATCTAAAAGAAAGCGCTCTTTAATAAGTTGCGCTCACTTTAACATTTATTTCTCACCACTTACCCTCAATTGCATTCAATGCAATGGAACTTATCCTTTATAGATTGTCCAAGGCTCAATACGTTGCAAAATTTCCTACTAATTGATTTAAAAAAAAAAAAAAAAACTCGATTTTGGGGCATAATTCATGTTAAAAAAAGAAGAAAAAAGAAGAAGAAGGAAGTATCCCTCTATTAGAAAAAATTACTACCCTACAATTTCTATCGTTAGAGAAATTGAAAACCATTTGACTTTACTTTCGAAATGGTTTCAACTCACTTGTTTTGGGTAGGCTTTTCACAAAAAGGATTGTTGTTTTTCTTGCTGGATAGCTAGAAGGTATAAACCAATAGCTGTCTTTGCCTCTGCTTGGAGTCATTTAGTCCTGTATTGAATTTCATCCCACCATAAAAAAAGAAAAAAAGAAAAAAAAAAAGAAAAAAGAAGAAGGTTGGATGGGTTTAGATGGTGGTTTGATTCATTTCAAATGATTAAATCCATTCAAATTAAGTAAATGAATGGTCTTTGTGCTAAAAATTTTACCATCTTATTCATGTAAATCTTATTGTTTATCACTCATCATTTGCCATACCATATGGTGTGTGAGTAGCAAAGTTAAAAATTTTTTTTTACCAAATTTACCAATAAATTTTTATAGTGAATATAATAAACTATATTTTTCTTAATTTGGGTTGACCTAAAGAGGAAATGTATACGTTTATTTAACATTTTTAACATATTACGGGGGGGGGGGAGAGAGAGAGAGAGAGAGAGAGAGAGAGAGAGCAATTAGTGCACACCTACCTCGCCGTCATCTTACCATATTTAACAAGTAATCTTAACCGTTCATTCCTCAAACCCTAAAACCCCAAGTATTTAATTTTCTTTTCTGCCGCCGCCTCCTCTAGGGGCCAAACAGATCTTGTCTTTCCAAAGCTATCATCATCTTTGTTAGTGACGCCGAAGTCAAGTAAAAAATATAGAGCCCAAAAACTACAGTAGGGCGAGGTTAAAGAAGCAAATTGTGTGTCAATTCTAATTATTGAACAGAGAGCTTCAACGATGGTAAAAGGCTTTCTCAGCAGTGAAAGCAAAAGGTGATAGTTTCTTTGGAGACAACGATAAAGATGAAATGAGTCTTGAAGTTGAAGCCTTACACTCCAAGTGTATTGTCTACTGCAATCAATTCCTCGATGCTCAATTGAACTAGCCTTGTATTGCATGTTGTTTTGAACTCTTAAAAAATTACCCAAAATCTGGCTTTCTTTGCATCAAGCTTTTCTAATTACCATCCAAAATATCCAATTTTCTCTAGTACACCTGATACAGTCCTATTAGTCGATATTTAGGCATAAATACTTCAAATTTGGGGTTATTTGTACTGGATCATCGGGTACAAGACATTCGAACTATACTGGCTAGTACGGTATGACATTGACAACTTTGTTCTATACAAATCAATTGTAAATACTCTTGATTATTAATCATTCAGTATGTTGTATACACTGGATCAAAATATATAGCATAATATATGTTTTATGACTAATTCACCATTAGCGAGCTTCTACGTGAGAGAAAAAGAAAGAATAAAATAATTGGCTCTTGTTTGGGTATTCGCAGATTTTGGGCGTTATAAGCAACTATTCATAGAGATGGGAGGAAGGTTTGATGCTTATCCTTGTGGTATGAAAGAGTACTACGATAAACTCATGCAAGATTATCAAGAACAGCTCAAGGACGCTAAAGAGCGATATTACATGCAACTGACTTCCTTCTTGGAAGTTGATAACTCTTTCTTCTCAAAATGGCATGGGGACCTTAGTGCCGATGATAAGGCTAAAGAAGGACAACGACGCTTGGATTTTCAGCCTGGTTCATTTTTCAGTCATGAAGTAAGTAAAGTATTGTGGTTCTTGAAGTATTAATTTTAACAAAAATTATATTCAATCCTATATTTAGGGGTGTGTTTATATTCGGGTCAATTTATTTATTTTTTCTTTGGTCATGGTTCTTGAATTTTCTAAGTTGGTTTGAAGTTATCTTTACCGTCATCTAAATTACGAAAAATGTTGACTTGGTTAAACAAATTACATACGGATCATTTAATTATAATAAAAAATTATTGAAATAATATTAAAAAACGCCACATTAGCGCTTAAGTGACAAAATAAAGCCACATAAGCATTTTAATTTTTTTTCCCTTTATTTTATCTCTAATCACCTCTCTCTCTGATCTCCCTAAGTTTCCTCTTGGGTCGTAATTAACCAATTATGAGTGGCTGGTGGGGGTTTAACTTGGGCAGATTGGTGGCGATTGTAGTGGATGGGGTGTGCTCCGACCATTGCATGCGCTGGTTATGAACGAGGGAGCTTTGCTTTGGGTTATGTAAACTTGAGAGGTTGTTGTTTGGGTTTTTAAGGCTTCGGATAATGGTTTTGGGGTGGGAGTTTTTGGAGGTTAGGGGCTTTGCCTAAGGTGGTGGAAGCTTGCATTCGATTGCCACAGATGGATCTACTATAAACGGGGGAGGTGATTCTCTTTGGCTAATAGAACTTAGCAACAGTATTGATAGTAGGTGAATAATCATTAACGTAGTTAACAGGGGTTCTAGATGACTTTACGTAGAAGCCATTAACTTTTGGTACTTGTCAATGGTTTCAACTTTAAATTGTACCTTTTGAAAAGGATTAACTATAGCGGCATAGAATATATTAACTTTTGGCACTTGTCAGTGGTTTCAACTTTCAATTGTACTTTTTGAAGAGGATTAACTATAGCGGTATAGAATACAAAAACTATAGCACTTTTAGCTCCTCTCTCCTCTTCCTCTATCCAAACATACTCTAATAATATAGAGTTATAATAACGATAACAAACTTTTCATTATTGCATAATATTTATATTTTATACTAAAACATGTATGAATATCAAATTATCATTTATCATGTCAAGAACGTCGTAGATCAATCGACACTTCTTGCCTTTTTAAATGAGATGTTCAGGAACTAGGGTTTAGATGCCAGTCTGCTGCTGCTGTATTTCAGACTATATATTGACATAAACATATATATATTTTTCCTCTGGCTCAGGTTTTCGATGTGAAGTCTGAAGATTCAAAAGAAACCTCAAAGCCCTAGAAGAGATTGGCATCCATTGGATTACCAAGGACAAAATCTTGCTTTAAAGTCGACATGTCTTTCTGTTGGGATCGTGTCGCATTGTTCTAGCTAGTACAAAATGTATGGTTGGTTTGAATATGGACTAAGTTTCTTTTCTTCTTATTTGATAGTAATTTTCCCCGTTTGGGCACAAAAGAAGAAAAGAAATTAATCACTACCATATATATTTTCTCTCAGTTATTGTATTTTGAATTATCTGACTTAGTTCAAGAACTTCATGTTTCCTATTCAGAACTGAATCTATCTATATTTTCTTTATTTGCATCTTTCCAACCCCTTTTTAGAAACGTAGGAAATATATATCAAAACTACCAATGTGATTTGATTGAGGTTAAAGAAGGGTTTTTCTTTACCTTAATTATTATTTTGGTTTGAGAATTTGAACCAACATCCTTGTCGATACTGGATTCCGGTTCGACTCACTGACGAGGATTTTGGTTGGAATGTAATGGATCTGCGCAGTTACTGTTAATTAATCATAAGATCTTATAGGCATGATTAACCATCCTCCACTGTTTAATTAATTTTATTAGCATTTAGGACTAAGAGAGTATAAACTTTGAAGTCTCCTAATCTAAGCAAAGTAATAAATATCTACGAAAACATGTATAGATATAGGTTTGGAAATTAATTTATGTGCGTGTAAGAAATATGTTAGGCATCTCACAATATATTCATTACATGATTTTCCCATAATTATTACTTTTACTTATTCTAGAACATTAAGGGCTTAAAGTATGATGGGATTAGCTATTTAAGTAGTATTAGTTTAATTTTTGTTAATGTTTGTACCATTTAATACTTTTATTGCGTGTATTATGATAAATCTATAATTAGATTATATTTTCTTCTTATGCTCTTATATTATATAAGATTAATAACTATTTCATTTATGAAATGTTTGATTTTAGATTTTTTTTTATTTATAGTTTTATAGTTTTTGTATTAATATATAAGTTTATTGATGGAATGGTTAATAAAAAAAATTGGGTCTTATACATAATTCCTGCAATGTGTGTGGTTTAATATATACTATATTACAACTTCTATGATATAATTAATTTCTCTATGTGACTAATTATAAATACATCAAAATCATTAAAATAATTTACTTTAAGTGGAAATTGACATTTTTGTCCACAATGTTGTGAAATGGGCTTTTGATTGAAACTCCTTTGGGCTATTCACATTTCCCTTTTCCTTAGTTGGACCCTTTTGTTCCTTTGGGCCTATTCGGAAAAAATAAAAAGTGACTCTATTATTTAGAAGAAAAAAACCCCCTAATTAAAACTCAGTTATCCAAAGTTTTAACATTTAAAAGGAGTTTCATTATTTGTGAAATATTTTATAATTTATTATAATATTTGATTATTTATAAAAACTTTGTTTTACATGATGTATATTCATCATATAACTTAGAGTAATTTTAATTTTTTCTTTATTTTACTATCTATTTATTAATTATATTATTAAAATAATTTCATTAGTTTATATATGATTTTCTTAATTATATTAAGAAAATCATTTTTTTTTCATAAAAAATGATTTTCTTAATTAAGTTGTGCACTACATGTATATTCTCTTTTAGATTATATAATAAATTTCGCAATCTACCCACCGTGGTTGCACTATTAACACAATGCTAATGTTGCACGTGTGTTATGACGAACTTTCATCATATACTGCACCATAAGGCATAAGCATATTAAGATTGTTCATATAATTTCCTAATAGTTAAACATTTTTTTTGTCAGTTTTAAAGAGTCAGAAAACCCTATTCTGATTCATCAAAAGTAGACTAGAAATTTGAAAGAAATTTTATAATCTATTTTATTTTATTAATTTATCATAATTATTATAATAATAAAACTAAAAAAGTTAGGTCATATATACATATCATGCTTGTCTTATATGACTCAACGTAAATGTTACATGTTGTTCTATACACTTTTATCATTTGACGCACTATAAAACTTTAAAATTTCTGACATATATAGTTTGCTCTCTAACTAAAACTTTATTACTAAAGTTTCATATAATTAAAATATCTTCTTAATTAATATAAAAAGTCAAAGAAAATACATTGTTGCTTATCTTAATTATTAATCTCTTCAAGTAATACTATATATCATTCAATAGCATTCAAATAATACTTAAAAATCATAAAATTAAGTCCAGCCAAGGACCTTGTAGTTTAATTAGCACATTTTCATACACAAAATTCTTGAGTTTAGGAGAAAAGGTGTTCCAACTTCGGGATTAACAACTTATTGTAATTACCTAAAAAAGTAATAATAAAATAAAAGTCGGGCCACTCAAGGATAGATTTGGCAATAATCTAATTATTGATTTCGATAGCCAGTATTCTTTAATGCAACTAGACAAGTTTTTAGGGCCGGGGCCATTATTAGTTGGTAGTCCTCAGTGTATTTTACATGATTTTGACATAAAAAGATGTTTATTTTGTTTTTGGCTGAATAGAAAAAAGAAAATATTTTTTTATTAAGCATTCTTTTATTTCAATCTTTTCCTTTTTCTATTTTTTTTTTTTAATATTCTCAAATGAAAGGATTTGACTAACTGATAACTACCCCAGAATAATCCTCATTTTCATTAAGCAGGACCCCTGGCCCCTTCGTAGAAAGAGAGGGTGAGCCAGCCAATGAGGTATATATGCTATACTTTGCATCATTCATCCTCTCACACAAAGACGCAATGTGGTCTACCACATGTATATTTATAATTAACTTTAATCTTTTATAGATTATCTGTATATTATAATGATAACAAACTGTTTGTTTTTACATAAATTGTCATTAATTGAAGGTATAGCGTGTTTGACTTGTCACAATTTAATTTAAGTCTACAAGAAAGTGACCAATTACTTCAATTTAGTGACTATATATCTTGGACAAAGTGACTAGGTTTTAAATTGCTTTCTACCACATTGCAACGCCCTATTGAGCAGACGGCTTAGCATCTAATACTTTAGGAAACCATCACTCTCACTCTTAATCCCTCTGTCCTTTCTTTGCATTTATAATAGAATCATGGTAGCTGGTGTTGAATCATATAACAAAGGCATTATATTCTAGAAGAGTATGTCATACAAGTTATATGTAGTTTGCAGGAAAGGGAGCATAATAGGCTTCAATCTGCATCACATAAAATGAAAAAAAAATTTAACTATAATATATATATATATATATATTCTGTGAGGTTCAGTTGTGCAATCCCCTTGTTTACACTTAAAACCCAAGAAAAAAAAGAGAGAGTTCGATGCTCTAGAAAGCAGTGCTTTTTCATGTTGTGAATTAAACTACAGTGAGCTAGAAAACATTTTTATCCTTGTAAAGAACTGGCTCGATTTTCTTAGTAAGTGTAATGGTGAAATACAAGGGGTCCAGGGGTAGAGTGTATATATAATTGCAATTTGTAAACATCGTGTTGTAATTTTTTGTATCTCACTTAATCAACCAAATTCGAAGTAAGAAAATATCCATTCATGGTCTCTAAATTTTGGTAGCTTACCTTGGCACTTTTATTATTATTCCATAACTATTGGAAAGGAGATGTGTGTCTAAGTACCTCTTTGTCAAAAGGGACCTCCAATCACCTAAACGATTTCTTAAGATTATATATCAGTACTTTTAACAAGAAGCAAAGCCTTCCAACTTTTAAGCTTCTGGTTAAGATTGTTAATGACCAGAGTATTAAGAGTTTATGATCGGTTCATTTAGCTTTATTTCGGAATATGAACCAAACTTGAGTTATTCATAAACAAATCGATTTATTTACAACATTGTGTAAATATGTAAAATTTTTGGTGCATCATTAAACCGTGGTTGGTTTATTTCTCTGCTATGCAGAGAGCGAGTCTCATAAACATGAGTCACAACTTGGTTTTCCTACCAAGATACCCTTTCGCAATTGTGAAAGTTTTTATTCTGTTAATTTGATAAGCATATGGAAAAGAATTGTGACCGAAGTGTTACATTCAATAGAATACTACTTTCTGTAAACCTCTCCAACAGGACGAAAACTAAGTCATGTGTGAAAGCACATTAAAAATTGTTTGGTCTAGTTTGACTTCCCTATCAATTTCCATAGACTTGAATCAATTTTTGAATTTCTCATGGCAGATTCTTTCATTCCTACTTCCCTTTATGATTTCATATAACCCAAAGTTCTCTGACTTACACCTACTCCATATTGAAAAAAATAAAAAAGAAGTCAAATGCTAAGAAACATTCAACATGTAAACCTTACCTACCCTCTTTTCAGCCCTAATTTCTGAGAGTCCAGAGAGGAAGGAAATATTCTCTCTAAACAAACTTTATAACACTATACTCACACACACACACATATGTTGTTGCCAAAATAGACCTATTATATTTAGAAAAACGGTGCCCTTTCAACAGTAACCAATCGTTTTTGTGAGACTCTCCCTGTTTTGAGAGTTTTCTAAGCTTATTGCCCCTGCATTTCAAAGAATGGCTACAAACTCTTGAGGTACTCTGAGAAGCAGGCATATAAATGGCTACAAAATCTCATTGATTTATTGCACTTCCTTGACATATTTTAAGTGTCTAATAAAATTTAATAATATTTCAACGATCAACTTGTACATGTATTAAAAAACAACCTTTAAAAAAAATCCATTTTCTATTTGGAACTGTAAAACCGGGACAAAGTGTCAAAGTTATGAATTGTATACTCATATCATATTTGAAAATAAGATTTTACTACTTACCTAATTTCCGTTTACAAAGTCATTACTGGACATTCTAGCAGCGGTCAATAGCTTGCAAACCTATGGTGTCAAGTACACAATGATATATTTTTAATACCTCAGAGGTGATAGGCTCAAGCTACAACATGAGTATGTTTAATAATTTCCAATTTGCTTACTAATTTCAACGTCTTGATCCACTTGAATTTGCAAGAAGATATTATAATTAACACGTGTGTATTATCAACTATATCTAGGACTTGTGGGCATTTTTTTGTTTTTGAGGCCCACGGATCTCGTGATTAATTTAAATATAGCGCATGTATATTAGAAAACTTCACAAAAAATTCTTTTCTGATTAAGACATAACATCAAATATCTTATGTTTGCAAATTATCATAAGAATCTGTTTAACGGAATAAGTTCATTGTTAAATGATAATACAAGAGTAGAGGGACATAATCTGCAAGTACGAAACCTTTCGGAAAAACCAAGTATTGAGAGTAAAATTGGACTCAAATCCATTAGGCCGTCTAAATCCAAATGAAACAATAAGGTATGAGTAATAATAAGAAGAACAATCTGTTTTATTCCGATAAGTTTCTAACTAGCTTGTACCCAATTTTGACTTGGCATGGCCAAGTCGAACCCTTACCCATACAGACCTGACTTGCTCATCAAGTCCTTATTATAAAATTCTAAACGAAATTATTATTTTTACTCACTGTGTTTATACACTAAAGTCATATTAAATTTTTTATATAGTAGATGAATATACCAACAACAATATTTGTCAACTTGATAAGTAATTTTTAAATATAATTGTTTTCAATGTCTATCTTACTACTAACTTTTGAGTAATTTTCTTTGGTAAGTTCATTATAGATTTTATTTCTTATTATTTATTTTTTTCTTTGCTCAACATATTTTATTTTATTCTTAAAATTGTATATATTATATGAGTTGGATTAGTTTTTTCTTTTAATTTTTCTTGCTTATTTACTTATGTACTACGTTTTTAAAGCCTCAATTTTTTTTAATTACAACTATAATTTTGCTAACTTTTAGCAAGAAACTAATCCAATAGCACACTTAGTTTATAAGTGATTTTACTTTATTTCATTAAACCAGTATAACATTAAAGGCCATTCCAAGTTGATTTGATTCGTTAAAGGCTAATTAAGGGTCATAGAAATAGTAGTCTATTTTAGTCTAATAAGTTTTTTTTTATCCAAACCTGTTAAAACCCAACCCTAACCCTCAATAATCCGAGTCGGGTTCGTGTTGTGTTTATGAGTTGGGTCAAACATTGAAACCCTAGTTTTGATGAGTTTGAATTTTAGGTAATATTAGAAACTTGACTTAATATCCAAGTTAATTATAAAAATCCCAAATATTAATTATTGTGCAACAACGGAAGCTCTAATGTTAATAGTTATGATTTGGGACTAATGAAAGCACATTCATGCAAACAAGAAAATAAAAAACCCACATGAGACAACAATATTGAACATAGATTGGCTAACTCCTTGCCTACATTCATGGGTAACACCAACCAAAATCCACTATCAATGATATGGTTACAACCACACTTAACCAAACCTCACAATACTCAAAACTCACACAAACAACACTAACAAATCTCGCCAATATAAACAAAACCTCTCACAAACACAAACTAACTCACAAACCTCATAATCCCAAATATACCCAATAATTCTCTTATACTAAAAAAAAAAAAAAAAAAAAAAAAACTCCGTGTTTATCTAAGAGTTTTTTCCTCTCCTCATGTGGAAGGACCCTTGGGTAAAATCAACTAAACCCCTAGACCTTGATAACAATACATTTTTTTATAAGGCTTCAATTTTATTCCTTGATGGATATGAAATACCCAATTACCTTTTCAACTAAAAAAAACCTTTTCCTTTCATATGTAGAAGAATCCTTGTCTACCACATCAAAGAAAATTCTTGTCTTTTAGGCCAAGGAAAAACTTTCATTCCATGCCAAGGAAACCAAACCAAAACTAATTAGGTATTTGTGACAATTTTTAACATTAATATATTACAACTTCCTAGATTTCTATAAAGTTCACCTCCATACTCTCACTCTTTCTAAACTGATGTTGCATTAGACAATTTTATATAAATTGAATGGTTAACACTTACCATTATCCAATTTTTATCAAGATTAAATATAATGGTCTTAGTGTTTATCAATACTATTTATTTTTGGCTGAATTAGTGTGTGTTAATAATTAAATGTAGTTAATTAAATAGTATTTTAAAACTTAACATTATTGAATAATTTAAAATTTATCCCATCTGGCCCCAATGACATAAGCAGATAAAAAAGGAAATTTAATATCTCAAATATAAGTACGATGGATTTGAAATAAATTTCCTACAATTTTAATAATATATTTATATTTTTAATGGGTTTGGGTTTGAGAATACTTTCTTTCATCACAATCTAGTCCTTAACATTTTAGAATTTGTTGAACTCATGTTTTTACACTTTATTCTTTTCCATGGTACTAATTTGGCACAAATTATGCTTAAAGTCTTATCTCAAACTTAAGCAATTAGCGTTGTATAATCTTTAAAAAATGGATTGGAAAAACAAAACCATGAATAAAAGTAAATAATCAGAACAAACAGAGTTGAATACTACGATTATTGAGTGGGTAAACAATCCAAATTTATTAAGTTCTTAACAATCCAAACAATTTCCGCTCTTTGTAGCTGATCCCTATGTAACACCATATAATATAGGTCAGCACTGGTTTCATTGTTTTGAAAGAAACTACTTTCGGTTTGGTTGGCAAATAAATATGACATACAGTTGTGACAGTTTATCAAAACCAAGACCAGTTGACATATATTCAGAGAGAAGTTTTTTTTTTTTTTTTTTGATTACTCTATTGGATGATCCAGGGGATCAATACTCAATTGTAATCCTGCCAATTTATATATAGGAATATGATCTGTCAAAGAACTTTAGGTTGCATATTTTAACTTGTTATCCCATGTGTTGCTATATTTTAATGAATTAGTGAACCAAATGCTGATTCTCAACAATGATTGAAGATGGTTTTTCTTTTTGTCAATCTCATCAAATGATTCATCATTGACCATAATCAGAAGGGTGAGGATATTTTTTTTTTTTCAATATATGCAACATGACGCACAAGGGCACAGGCACATCACTCATTAAATTTCTACTCTGGTGTCCTTTCATTTTTTTTTTTTTTTTTTTTTTTTTTTTACTTTTCTACTTGAATTTCCCACATTTCATTGTAAGCTAATTCTATGGTCAACAAATGTATATTAATTTTGGAATAGTTGGAATTTTGCCACAACAATGGGCCTGATGAAGGTGATGCATTGCTTGAGACATTTACTTGTCGGTAGAGAGGCATGAGAGATAAAACCGACAACTTGCTCTAATTTTTTTATGTTTCTCATCGAACGTTTTCTTAAGGCTTTGTATGATGCTATACTTGTCTTTTATGAAAATGTCCATGGGCTCTACAATGGAGCAACGACATGTGCGAACCTTCTTCAATTGCTACTTGTATGCATTATAATTTATAAACTACAAACTATATATATATATATATATTGAATTGAATAAAGTTGATGTTAAGGTTAAGATTTTATTTTTTATATTTAACGAATATATATAGTGCCATATCTTTTAAATTTTTAAATGACACGATATTAGATACACCTTTAATTTTGATTTTTTAAATCTATAATATTTAATTTAAACCAAGAAATGGAGTAAGAGTTGATCATTTTCCAAAAAATCTTCCATGTGCCTTCAAATGTTCATATCACATGTAATGTAAGTTCAATTCCTAGTAGGCGACTTAGTTGGCCCAAATTGATCATTTTCCAAAAAATCTTCCATGTGCCACCCAATTAGAGCTCGCCCAAGTCAATTATAAACAAGTAATGCTAATTACACAACAGTTTTATAATAATTTCACAAAGCTTAGGCTACCTAAGCTAGGCCCACCACTAATTTTTTTTTTACCTACTATTAATAATTAGCTACCAGAGCTATTGTGAAATTATTGAGAATATGTTGTGATCTTAGCTTTATTAATTAAAAATCCAACTCAGCTTCCACCTTATCTCTATTACTAATGAAACCTAGAAAATCTCTCTCTCTCTCTCTCTCTACCAAATCATCAAGGACCATAACCTCCTTCAACTTCATCTCTCTTGTGAAGTGACATTAGCAAAGTCTTGTGGAATTGACGTCAGTAAAGTGTTTCTCTTCAACTTGGGGTTGTTGGAAAGGAGTCGATCTTAAGGTTTTGGATCTTCTTGAACCCACAAAAGATTTGGGTGGGTAAGTTTTAGGGTTGGGTGGTTCAATTTAGACCATCTAGTTCCCGCCTTGATTGCGTTGCTATCACTCATTCTAAGTCGTGTCAAATCGATTTAGGCTACAATGCACTGTAGAACTCAATAGAGTCGTTTGTTTTTTCCAACGAATTTGAAAATGTTAATTGATGGATATATTCGTGGCTTCTTTTTTATTTATTTATTATTTTAAGGAAATAGTGGGTGATGGGGAGTTGGGGACAACTCTATGCTCGAACAAAAATGCATTATCTTATCGAGAGAGCGGCTCAGGTATTGTTTAATTGTGAAGTTCATGAGATTTGGATTTGTTTAGATGATGAGAAAACAAAGGGAAAAATATGGCCTCATAACTTTGCGCGTGCGCACAAGAGAGAGAGGATTAATGAAGGCCAACAGATATATATATATATATATATTTTTTTTTTTTTGAATTTTGTTATAAATGGATGAGGTGGAAGTTGAGTTGGATTTTTTCTTGATACAAGATAGAAATTCTATTATAGCATAATCTAAGTGTATATGGGTGTGAAGCTCTCTCTTGGAGACTTAAATCCTGACTTTTGCCCCCTACACCCTACAAGTATTTATACTTGTGGAATGATTATCGCACTAAGAGCGTGCGGTAGTTGGATTTTTAAATGGCCTTGCAACATTGCGAGCTTTAATTGGGCCAACTTAGTTACATTGTAACAATTACACCTTAATAAAGTTTACAAATTGTGGATTCCAGTTAGCTCAACTGGTAAAGTCTATGATGATTGAATAAAAGATCTAGGGTTCAATCTTCGCCTATATCAAAAACTAAATGGTATTTTGGTCTGATAATAAAGAGTTAACATCAGGAGTGATTACTATAGGTTGAAACTCTCTAAAAAAGAAAGTTTACAAATTGATGTAATAATAAATTTAATCAATGAGTTTTAACCATCTAATAAATTATTTGACAAGTGATAAATAATTTTTTTTTGTGCTTACAATAAAAGGAGGGGAATTTGAATTTTCTCCATGAAAAAAACTGAGTTTTGTTTATAAAAATATCTTGCCTTGAGATATCCAAAATATTTGCCCATCCCACTGAAAATTGAAAATTTCTTGTAAATATTAATGCAATATAAGTGATTACATAAATATCACTTATAATTTGAGGAAAATGAAAATTTTAAAAATATAAAGAATAAAATCTCCATTTTAACAATGAAAATCTGAAAAATAGATTTGAAAATCATAAATAAAATATTAAAATATAAATTATCACAATAAAACACAACCAGGTATGGATGCCGCCCAATGATTCCAAAATATACTAAAAAATTTCAATATTTGTAACCTTGTTTGGTTCCAATCTAACACTAATAAAGGACAGCTAATCAAACAAGCTCTTTTTTCTTTTTCTTTTTTTAATTTTTTTTTATTCCCTTCATTTAGTTATAGGTATGTAAGTTTGTGGCAAGACTTTTGGATTAAAAAATATATTTTTTTCTGATAAATTTGTGGCTCTATAAAACATAGAAGGTTCTTTTTTTTTTTTTTTTCTTTTTTTTTTTTTTTTTTTTTGAGGAAAAATAGAAGGGTTCTTCTGACAATCATGTTCTTTATGCCTTAAATTAGTAGGGTCAACCAAGAGATACAATCCCGCAAGACAGGGTTGCAGATTCTTTAGCTTTCCTGGTACTGCCGGAGTACATGACGTCAGGCATGACAACCAAAAAAATCATCGCACTTAGTTTATCAATCTTATTGTTTCTTTGGTTGACGTCCAACGTTACTGCGAAACACAATGGCCCATCTTCATCTGGGACTTACATAATTACATTTACATTGGTTTCCTTAAATGGACCATTAAAGTTTTCTAAGGTGCAACACAATTGGAAGAAAAAATGGTCTGAATACTTTCATCGTAACTAATAAAGCCTATTCAAATGAATATAATGCATAACTAAAATTTTAGAAAATTTTCAAATGAATGTTTTATTTGTGGAGACGTGAGATTGTTGTAACTTAATTAGCATCTTTCAGTATTTTAATAAAGGTGTTTAAGATTCAAATTACCTCCTCAACTACCAAATTATTTGTTGGGTTAAAATAAATTGACCTCAGTTAATTAATTCAATTATCCAAATTGATTAGTTAGGTTAAATTACATGTAAACCGGGGAGGTATCAACAAATTACCAAATAACTAATATGCAGTAGAAAATAGATAATATAGTGATTTGTTGACGAATGAGGAAAACCTCTCGCAAAGCAAAAATCTCACCAAGTGAATTTTAAGTCACCACTCTCAATAATTCACTAATCAATAATCAAGCGGTTATAAATATGAGAAATCTTACCATTATCCTGGCTTATCCCAAAATACCAACTTACTTTTGAACAATCGCTTTAATACCCAATTGAACTTGATCTTGCAGCGGACTTCTTCGCTTTGCACAAATCTCCAATTTATGACTAACTCTTTTGTATGGATCCTAGTACGTGACTAATTCTAGTAACTTGATTGATTGTTGTTGGCTGTAAAGTTCTTCACTTCATAAATGATGAAGATCAGAAAACATTTGGTTACAAAAACTTAAGGTGTACAAACGTAGTAGCTTCACACAGAGTATATGAGTTTTGGGTCTCTGTTTCCGTACTTTACGACTTTTAAAATAAGCTTTATATATGACTAGGGTTGTAGAGAGAGAAACCCTAATCATTTAAGTTATCATGAGTTGAATTTCAGATTTGAGAATTCTGAAATCATAATTCTCGATAAATCAAGCTTATGTCGAGCTTGTGTCGAGTTCCATCATTAATCCTCGATAGCAGCTAGTGTCAAGTTAGTGTCAAGATTTAATGAAACAGCTTTTCTTCACTTGTTTCTTGGATCAAATTTTATGTCTTTAATGATACCGCTTGATATGTTTGAACAACATACTTCTCGATGCATTAAACACAACTTAGATTTATCCAATTACAAGTAAAGTACGTTTTGTCAAAAGACTAGCCAATTACATAGAAAATATGACCCTAACATTATTAACTAATTATAAAATTTTTAAAGTGTCTTAAACACACAGAAATTTTTTTTTTTTTGATAGTTTAAACTCCTTAATGAAAGTTTGAAGAGTTTGAGTATATATGACAAAATATTAGTTGAGATTATATCAACAAGTCAAGAAAGACACACCCTTGCACACATTTTGTCATAACTAGTATACATGTTAAGTAATGATTGAATTAATTTTCCTAAGTGGTGCTGCAGTGGTCTTCATGTGTAAGTGATGTAATCCAATCGCACATTAATAAATGTGCAAGTTATATTAAAGTGTGTGGCTGAATGTGCGTTTGTAGAAGAATTTAGATTATATTTACCATAATCCATATTTAAAATTTTTAGCCTTGAAATAGATATTTTCCTGCTAATGCTAGCATCTTTTTCATTTCTAAATAATTTTTTTTAAAACCCCCTCAACAAATTATTCACTCCTTTCGCTGTTTCACTGTAGTCAAAAATCAAAACGTCACATAGCCCTATTTGTGATTGACCTTGGGAGGAATGGCACATCTAATTGGCTATAATTTGAGCTTTTCACCATCTAATTAGAGTATTTGAACCTTAACATATCAAAGACCTTCAAGGTAAACTTACCACCAATTTTTAGTCCTTCAATTGGCACAGAAATTAAAAAGCCTGTCGACCTATATGCAATTAATGATACTACGTTCTTGGGGCACATATCACCCACATGGTCCAGGTCAATTCTTTCTCTGAGTTGAATCTCCTAAATTAGGCAATTACAGGTTAGCTAGTTTAAACCATTATGTAACATTGACATTTTTAAAATCTTGAAAGTTTCTATATGTTATGCATTAAAAAAAAAAATGAAATTCTTTAAAAACAAAATTCATTGCTTTGTTAAATCATCTTATTTTCAAAGGGAGAGCAGACTTCAACTAATCATTGCTTTAAATACCAAAGTCTTCATACGGTCGGCTACCCATTGTTCTCTTACATATAACCTCATCAGAGACATATATTCTTTCACACTCTCTCTCTCTCTCTCTCTCTCTCTGTGGCATATAGATAAAAATACAAACTCAAACATTCAAGCTATTGCTAAGTTTAACTTCTGTTAATAAGCAAAATGGGGTGCAAGTCATCAGACAAGCCAAAGCTAAAGCACAGGAAGGGCTTGTGGTCACCTGAAGAAGACCAAAGGCTCCGAAACTATGTCCTCAAACATGGCCATGGCTGCTGGAGCTCCGTCCCCATTAACGCCGGTGAGTTTGCTATACCCGTAACCCCTCTATCAATGATCATGTTTAAGTACATTGCGGTACATGGTACCTTAACTAACAAATTCTTAATGGTAAAATAAAGGATTAATGGAGTTATCATGAGGTTATGGGATCATTTAATTACTTTGTTCATTGTAATTATTGCCTTTTATAGTCAACTCTAGACTATAGCTTATGGTGTTCACTCTATCATCCAAAAGTTAAGAAGTAATAAATTAGTGGATTGATTGGGTGATAGGCGCATATTCAAGAATCAAAATCAACATATTAGTTTTTATTAATATGCAGTACACATCCAACCAGTTCATTAATATTTTTATTTTTAATCTTGAAATACGTTTTGGATACATTGTAAGCCTTAAATATAGTACTTACGTGTTATTTCTTAAGTTTTCTTTTTAAGATTCTACTATGTGAATTTTTCTTATGAGATATAAGTATATTTTTTAGTTAAGTAACTACATGACTGAATCTTAAGAGGGGAATCTAAAGAACAACACCTAAGATATTGTACCTAAGTTTTGTCTTTGGATATATATGGATAGACATTGTAAATTTATATTAATTTAAAATGGTGATTTGAAAATCTTATTGTTTAGAGTGCATTTTGCTCATAACCTCTCGAGTGGATAATTAAAATTAATCCAAAAGAAGATTATGAAGAACTCCCTTGTATAAACCTATATTTGGATATTTTCATAAGCCTACCTGTTTTCTATAGCATTGTTTTAGTAGCAAAAATGTGCCTCGAATTTCATTGACTTGAAATGAGAGTGATCCAACCCAAATAAACACTTCCACTTCTATGAAGTTGAATTTGTTATTTTAACCAAAAAATAAAGTTGAATTTGTTATATTCTAAAGTTAATTATACAAGTGGCTTACTGAATGAAGAACAAGTTGATTATTTTCTTATTCAGCCATCTACCTCATTTTATAGTTTTGTCCAAGCATATAAAAATAACCAATTTAATTACAGAGTCCTGATCTACGGTAAATTGTGTGGCATACTGCAAAAAGTCTAACTTATTTTCCATTTTTTTCCTTGATGGTGATAGTGCTAGAAAAGTTCTATATATATATATATATATAGATAACTTTGGCTGCTTAATAATAACTTTTACTCTTACTTTTACTTTTATTATAGTTAATTACTCGCTTAATTGTTCGGAGTTAGTAGGATGCTATCCTAAGTCAGCAGCAAAATTTCAAGCCCCCCAAAAAAAGTCAGTAACAAATGTATTTCTGGTGAAATCTGAAATGTTCGAGTGAAAGAGATTGATTATGACCTTTTTTTTCTTTAATAGACAGAATTTGACATACTAGAATTGACTGAAACGCCCTCATCAGTTAACTTTTCTCCCATCCTCATCACAAAGTGTAACACTTTTCTCGCAGGCTTGCAGAGGAATGGAAAGAGCTGCAGATTAAGGTGGATTAATTACTTGAGACCAGGATTGAAACGAGGGATGTTTAGCAAGCAAGAAGAGGAGACAATTCTGACCTTTCACCATATGTTAGGCAACAAGTAAGAAAGAAGGGTGCACTTACTTTTGTTTTATTTTTTAATTTAGCTTTGCTAATTAGTGATTAAAAATTCTAGAATAACATTCAACAATTCTATATTCAAAGGTAAAAACATGGGTACTTCTCAGTCCATGATGTTGACATAAAATTATAAGTAGCCATCAAGACAGATACTTGCAAGTCATCTCAATACACCAATCAACTGAGGTTATAATCTTTGTGACCATGACAATCATGCAAGCAATGCAATTTGCTCACTATTCTCAAGGGTGGCACAATTGTCTCATGATGATGTTTTATGAAGCTGAGATCTTTAATTTGAATCTTCCCTTCTCTCTCTCTTTTCTTTTTTTTTCTTTTTTTTTTTTGGTGGAGTCAAACTCACTTATGGCTTATGAAAAACCAAAAAATAAAAACAAAAACAAAAAACCCTTGCCCACTAGGTTGAATCTATTGGGCTACGTGGAAGTATAATTGTTAAAAGTAAAAATGGTGCAATAATTTTTATATTTTAATTAGTAGGTAGGGAGAAAGTGATGACTTCGGTTAGCACATGTAATGTAGTTTTGTGTGGGCAAGTCTTGATGATGAATGGAATAAGAAAGTAAACCTAATAGTTTTATCCTATGACGATGCTTAGTAATTGTACCACTGCAAACCAAGTTAGAGATTATCGGAGGGCACAGGCTTAAGTTAGAGAGGGTCGCTCTATTTTTTGAAAAACTTAAAGAGCAAGAGTTATTTTTATTTCAATATGAGCTCACCTTTGTTGATGGTGTAGAACTCTCTTTTTATAAGGTTGAAGAAGACCTCTGATTAGATGTCTATCAGAAATCTTCCTCCAATCGAACCTCTTACTTGTCAATCAAGTAATCTTGTTCTTTGGGATGACTTGAATTAAGGAGATTATATGAGAGATTAAATCTCTCTCTCTCTCTCTCTCTCTCTCTCTCTCTTCTTCTTCTTCTTCCTTCTTTTTTCTTTTTTTTATTTTTTATTTTTTTATTTTTTATTTTTTTACGAGTCTTTGTTTGACCTAACTCTATGATTAACTTATTTTAGCCTTTAGGCATATCATAGTACATTTTTGTTTTACAGTTAACCCGGTAATTAAGAATATATAGTAGTATACAAGAACTATTTTTTGTTATAAACAACAATGATAAAGGTAATACCGTTTGTCATTGAGCAGGTGGTCTCAGATAGCACAGCATTTGCCTGGAAGAACAGATAATGAGATTAAGAACTACTGGCATTCTTATTTGAAGAAGAAACTGGCCAGAGCTGAAGAAATGGAAGCTCATACCAAAACACAGTATACTAGTTCAAGCTCAGATACTGTGGATTCTTCAAACTCTCCCAAAAATCCCAGAACTGGAATTCCAAATATTTGTAATTCACTTGAACACATGGAAAAATCAACAACAAATGCTTATCATTCACCTAAAGAGGCTAACTGTAGCCCCTTACCAAAGCTTTTATTTGCCGAGTGGCTTTCCTTAGATCATGTTCAAGGTGAGAGCTTTGCAAATTCTGCTGAGGGACTAATTGCTAGAGATGCATTTTCTCATAATTCAAACTTCCAATACACTCCCATGCAAGTTTTTTCATCCAATGAAGGAACATATAGTGGTGAATTTCACAATGGGCTAAGCCATGACTCAGCCACTACTGAGACGTTCAATTTACAATATAAGTTTGAGGATCAGATTTCAGGAAATGGGTTTGTTGATTTCATCTCTGGGGGTGATGCATGTAGTGATTTCAACATGAATAATGGTGTAATGTATTTCTGAGCACTAAGGGCAAGTTTCTGGGCAACTGAGGAAGAATAACTTCTAATTACTCTTATTGTAATAATATTGATACTAATAAAGGGCCACTATACAATTTATCTGAAATTAATAGCTTCTTTGACCATAAAATAGGTCATTAAAAACCAGTTAAGTTTAATTAGTGGTTATTCTTCCATGTAGTTGCTTTTGGGGACACCCTTACTCATTTGTTTCAAATACAGTGCCTTGCAATTTGTGATTTTCATGTGTTGCTTGGACTCCTGAATTAATATGATTCAGAAAGTGTAAAAGTGGTCCTTGATGTGGGGATTCTCTTCTATTATGTGTCTAATTGCTTATCATTCACACAATAGTTACCTGAAAGCTTGTTCTTGGATCCGAAATTAAATCCAAGGAATTTCGACTTCAAATGACAACCACATACAGCTTGTATAGTCATTTACTTATCCCATCAAACTTGTTATCATAGTTATACCTTTGTAAAGTGCAACTGTGGTGAGATTTTTAAAAGAAGTTAAAAGTTACATTTGAAGGTAAGGGAGGCATTTCAGCAAAAAAAAAAAAAAAAAGGTTAGGGAGGCATTTGCTACAAATTAGGTTGCTTTTACAATGACATTAACCATTCTTAGAGTGCTTGCGACCAAAAATCAAGAATCTGTTTCAAGACTAACTTATATGTGTATATATATATATATTTCTTTTGATGAATAACTTGTATGCGTATATAATTGGCAAGACAAAAGCTCTCCACATAAAATGGCATGTTGTGGTAGATTATGCCAAATGGATGATTGGTCATTCATTTTGGGAACCATTTGAAGCCATTCTTCTTTGATTGCTAATTGCTTCTCTATGCATCCCAAAACTATCAAAATCACATAACAAAACTAAATAAGATCAACGTATGAGAATCTTACAGTTCCCCATTCTTTATTCAACATCCGTATTGGGTTTATGATAATGTTTTTTAAACTTAATTGTTGGGCCAGCTGTATCTTCTATATTATATAGCAATATGACTTTAATAGATAAACAAAATTTTCACCTAAAAAAGGTTCTGGTTCCATTGACTTTACAAAGAATTCAAATCATAGAACATTTTACACCAGCACCATTGTCGTTCTACAAAGCATAGGGTTGTAAACAAAAGAGCCTAGCTTTACCTGCCTCATCCAGCTGGGGCTTACTAATAAACAGTCAAACATAAAAATGAATAACAATTGAAGGGTTTGTGAACTATATACACCCTACTCTCATTAGGCAATTGATTACATACAGGGACGAAGCCAGAACTTTGAGTTAGGAGAGGCGGTTTTACTGTTGGCTGTGTGCAGCGATTTCAACCTCTAATTCTATTACTTAGCTGTTGTGATTTTTTTTTTTTTTTTTTTTTTTTGTAGGTAAGAACAAAATTATTTTTGTTTAGAATTTTTTAAAGGGCAGGGTTATTTATTTTGGATAAAATTAGTTAATTGAGCTTAATTTTGTTTTTAGTTTTACTGGTAATTTTTGTTGTTGAGCCTTTTTTTTTTTTTTTTTGGCTTGTGTATTTTGTTTTAGATTTTAGATCTATAAATTTTTTTATGTACACTAAAATAAGGAAAATATTAGAGCAAGTTTTTTATAAATTACTTATGTAATAAGTGGTTACTAGTAAGTAAAAAAATGATATGAGTGGTATGCTCATATGCGAACCAATAAAAATTTGTTACCAAACAGTTTGTAAAAATGTTATAAAAATGTTTGTGAGTATAACATTATTCTTAAAAGAATCAATGTTATTATTAAAGGGAAATAAAATGTAATTTTATAGAACAAAATTGCTAAAATTAATACACGTATATGTAATAATATTCAAAATAAAAAATTAGGGGGGCCATTGCCCCCCCTAGTCCAAGGGTGGTTCCGCCTCTGATTACATAACAATGTGTCCATATGGTTGATTGATCATTAGGCCAATCGGCTTATTCTAATTACAATGACTAGAACAAAGTTACATCTTTCAAATTTATATTTGTGCGGAACTAGAAAAGGACTAAATCATGACTTGCGCAAACTCATACATTTCATGAAATTATGATGTGGTCTGTGAGTACTAAGCTAGCCCATAAAAGAACAACAACAACTACGACAATTGTTGTGATAGGCGTCCACTTCAGGGCAATTACCTGTGAAGAAAAATAAATTGAAAATATTACAAAAACTTAAAAACTATGCTTTATTTGGGTGGTGATGAGAAATGAGAATATGATAGAAAAAAGTAGAAAATTTTTGCATGCCTCCAGGCGTGGGGAACTCCATATTGAGGACACAGTTTGAGGTGTCACAAATATTCGATCCGGTATTTCTGCCAAGAGAAGAAGAATAATACATGATTTATGTGTTTATTCATTATTAACAAATTGATGTGAAAAAAAGAAAAAAAGAAAAAGAGAACATGAACTTCACCTGCATTTTGCCTTCGTTCTAAAATTTCAGATATGTGTTTAGTAACAATATCTACATCTTGTTTCCTATTAGCATTAAGCTTTGATAGGTTGGCCTGCGTTCTTGTATCCATGTATTGCCTTCTGATATTCCCAATAATGCTGTCTGAGAATTAAGTTTCAGCAATATAGTTTCCAGAAAAAAAAAATATTGATAAGAGCATAAAACACAGAAGATTATAAAATATACGGCGTGGGAATTAGTGTCTAAAATAAATCATGTTCTCCATGTTCTATAATTCGAGTGCTACGCATCAATATCAACTCGTTGAAGTAAATAGAAATTACCAAACTTCACAAAGCTGTATGGTCTGGTGATTTTCTCTATGAGTCTATTATCAAACTTCTCAAACTCCTTCTGCAAATCTTGTAGATAATGGAAAGCTAGTTTTCTTGGATATGAAGAATCGCACAATGTGATGAAGATGATTCCATTGTCGACCAAGTGGCTAGCTTAATGTCAAAACATTAAGTAAAAAAGATAAATACCATCACCCCTTCATTATGATGATGAATGTTTTATACCATGATCAACTTCTTTAGTTTTGTTTATATTGCTATTAAAACCCAAAAAGAAAAAAGAAAAGAAAATAAGAGAGAGGATATAATGGAATTAATATCATGATTTCAATCAAAAACTTAGAACCCCAACATTTCTATTATGGCACTTGGCACATGAATTAGATGTCCAAAAAAATCGGAAATATTGCTAGTAATTATAATTAAAAATAATAATTACAAATCATATTTTTCATGAAATATCTAATGTGATATTATGTGAAACATAGTGCTTAATCGTTCTATGGAAAATAAAATAGACAAGTAACAAAAGGAAATAAAGGATATATACTTGAAGCAGTGATGATCAATGTGAATGGTCATCTTGGAATGTGCCAAGGCTCCTTTGGAGATTTCTTTGAGTATGAACTCTGCTTGTTGTTTGTAAAATAAGAAGTTGTTATTTTCCTCAATCGTATACCTAGGTCCTTGTGCAAGAGGCAACCCATCGCTCACTCTTCCAACCATCGTTAGCTTAACCATTTGCTAAGAAATATGAATCAGTTCTCCTTTAAGTTAATGAGGTTAGGATGGATTTGGACTTAAAAAGGAAATGTCTTTTATAGGACAAATGGGGAAAGGAAGTAAGAGACTTGGAGCTGAAGTTATTCCTTGGGTGTGCAATAGAAATCAATTCCAGAGGAGAAAAGCAGTGTATATGTTGAGGGGGTAGCAAAAGTTTAAAAGATTCATTTCCTTTCTTGTTTCTTTTCCATCTTTTCTTTCCTATCTCTACATATGTATTATGCATGTAACTTAAGCTTGCTTTGGTATGACTTTTTTTCTTAGTGGGAATCAAGTTGCAGCAAAATAATTAACCCAAATGCATTTATTTAAATTAATTTTTACATGATCATAAAATTTGCTACCTAAGACCAAAACATATATTACCACCATTTTTTTTTTCAAATCCACCTAAGATCTCTTCCCTCGTTATGCCCAATCCTACGTACCAGCCTAGAGCATTTGCATTGTTAGAGGCATATAGTTAAAATGTTAAATTTAACAACTAGATATAACAAAAGTGGCACAAAAAGCTAGTGCATTGATGGAGCTATAGTCATATCATTTGGCTGTTGTGCTACAGGGCACAATCAAAGATGGCTGCACTATAGCTAAGAAGGTAAAAAAAAAAAAAAATTTTATTAAAAAAATATATTATTTTATTGTGTTATTGGTGGTGTTTGTTATTTATTACAGTAGATATATTATTTTATTGTATTAAATGTTAAAATAAAACCACCATACAAAGTGAAATTGTAAAGCAACTTTTTGTGATATTAAATTCCTAAATTTTTGCCGTCACAAGTGGATGCTCTAAGAACACCTTCCATCACCGATGGCCACCTTTGATCTCTGGCTTCCATTAGGCCTGAATAGTCATGTCAAGCCGAATTTACTCTGTTTGAAATCTCTTGCTTGGAGAGATTGTTGTTGTTCCTTACCTTCCAGGTCATATGTTTCCCAAGCATGGAACAACGTCGTTTTTTGAAACCAAAAAAAGGTTATTAGAGAGTTTTGGAAGATATTACCGTTTTTCAAGTGATCTCATGTCTCACTATGACACATCATCAACGCGAAAAACATGTCTGTACTCTATAGTGTTATTTGGCACTTAACAGACACCTAGGCATAGCGATTGGAGTCTTAGGACAAAAAGGCTTAAATTCAAACGCTCTTTAATGTAAAGGAAGTAGATTAAAAAGTTGGAATGTTAGGAAGTAGAATCAAAATTACTCTAAACTTAAATAGTATAATTTGCAATTTACTCTAAGAATTTTGGTAAGTTTTCAATTATTATCTTAAAATTTATGCTCTTTAACCTAAGAATCGACAATTAACATTAAAAAAGTATACTTTTTTTCATATGACAAGAGAAAATTGAACAAGAGTAAGTGGGAGGAGAGGAATTCTAATTTATATTCTCATAGAATACAATGAAATAGTATCATTAAATTAAAGAAATAATAAAATCAATCAATATCATATACTATATATAATAGCAAAAGTATTTCCCTGCAATTAAGGATATTGTGAAATGTAGAAAAAATCCCACTTAAAAATCTGCCACGTATAGAATTTAATTTAAAAAGTTACATCGTAAAACTCAACCAAATGTTAAACCCATTGATTCCAACCCAAACGCAGCAACCCACTAAGAAACGAAAAGATATACCATATGAACAAACACGTTTAACATCTGTTTAGAATCCGCTTATTTTGTTGAAACTAAAATTTTTTGCTAAAAGTATAGTAAATAAAGGTAAAAGTTAGCTGAAATAATACAGTAGGACTCATGAATAGTATCAAAAAGTACAGTGAACTTATAAATAATAGCAAAAATAAATTGAATAGTAAAATAAGCTGGCAAAATTAATTTTGCCAAACACACAGTTATTGTTAAAAAAAGACGCGGCATCTCAACCAAACAATAAACCCATTCATTCAAGACCAAAGAAAAAACCCATCAAAAAAAAGAAAAAGAAAGAAAAAGACCCAAAAAAAAAAAAAAAAAAAAAAAAAACCCTTCCCTTCCTCCTTTCAATATTCACTCTAAACTGATATCTGCTATTCCACTTTGTTTCGTTTCTTCTTTGCAATATCATATTCACAAGGTCAACATAGCGTTCTTAATTTTCCTCTTTCATATACTCTTTCTGTTGTGTAATTTAGCAATTTTCTACCACCTCAAGGATAAACCCATCGGTTTAGCCACTTTCTTACCATTCGCACGTTCCGTTTTAAACCAAAAAAGAAAACCCAAAATCAGCCTCTTCAGAAATTGAACAGAGCCGTTCTCTTTGTTCAAGAACCAATAGCATCTCTTACAATCAAAACCATTTTGTGACTATCAAATCCTCCAAAAATAAAATAATTATTGTCCTATAAATACAGCTTATCCCATGATTTCAAACTCTATTGTACATTTTTGTTTGATCTTTCACTGAACAAATATTGATTCTTGGCTTAGAATATAATTTTATTTTTTATTTTTTATTATGCCTTCTAGAACAATCGCTAAAGAGAGAAAAATCCGAGGGTCAGCAAGTTTTTTGGCCTTGCACAAAGAGAGAGAGAGAAATCTGAAGGCTGTTGCCACGATTAGGCTAGCAACCCACCACCACCAAACTCAAATTTTAACAATGGGTTATTCGACAATGAAATGGGCAACAATAGCTTTCATTGGTAAGCTAATATAAATATTCGAATCCTGCAATATATGTTTTGTTGCTTGCTGTCGTGTCTATGGTTTTTCTAAATGGGACCCGATTTGAATGTTTTGGTTTCTTTGAAAGTAGATGAAATTTGCACTATTCTATATATGTTAATTTTGGTATTCTATATATTCATTTTTATTGCATTCCACATGTTCGATAAAATATTTTTAGACCTTAATATGTGATGTTTGTATACGATTTTTTCTGCCTCATACTATGATAAATCTAAATGATTTTTTCATTTATGAACAATGAATATGAACAGAAGTTTTCAAGGATGAATGCGCTAGAAGATATCAGCATGGTGGATAGAATAAATTATCAACCAAATATGATGCAATTGGTAATATTGCATAACATGTACTTAGTTTTTGCCATAGCGATGTGATGGTATGTTTACTTATTGCAGATAGTATTGCACCACAATTTCAGATGAATAAGCAACAGTCCTCCAAGAACTTCTCTAGCATTCCCTACCCAAACACCAATCTAACTGTATTTAATTGGTGGTCTCTACATTAGAAATATTGCTCTAATGGTAATGATAACTACATTTTAGTAACACAATTGCAAATTGTTTGATAAAATTATAATGTTATTCTAAAATTCATTTTGTATTGTTCATAGCTTTAAGTTTACTAAATGATGTGTATAATTCTCCCTATAGTACTTACATTACCTGACTGCCTAAAGAGTTCACTATCTACATTGGCCATGGTCAATAATATTTCAAATCATTGGCTTCTTTCTCCTCTGGGTTTGTATCAGTTTGTTTTATATTTTCCTTTTTTTTTATATTTTTTTATTTTTTATTTTTTATGTAATTAGTAATGTACTTCATATATTATAATTGTTTTCTTAATTTTATAATCACTATGAAATTGGAGGGTGAGAAAGAGAGACAAACTCTTACTATGATATAGGTCAAAGATTAATGAAAATGTTGGGCAATGGTGGTGTTATCCTTAGAGAGAGCATGTAATTTAGTAACTTATCACTATGTTTAGCTATTTTATTCCATGAAATTTCAGGTCAATTGAGCCACACGTGAAAGGAAAAGATTTACTTTGATTGTGATATTGCTTCAAGTCCTTTCTCTTTCGGGTTTGTTTTCTACTAAATTATCTTTATCTTTTTTATAATTCTTTTGTTAGCACTGTATAGATTTTCATTATTAACATAATAAAGCATTGTATTAAAGTTACCTAAAATATGTGTTAGATGAAGATGACATTGCCAGCTTTATTTTTGTGCAGCACTTGGTTATATGATTTTATTCCAAGGTCACAAATTTCATGTCTTTGATTATTAATAAAGTCAAAAATTGCCAAAATCAAAAGATGAAGAAAAAAAAAAGAGAAATAAAGGAAAGTCAAAGAAAGAAAAAGAAAATGAAAAATTAAATGGTAGACAAAATAATAGTTGTTATAGGTGTCATATAAATTGAAAAATCATCTTAAGTTTGAATCATATTTATAAGCCATGGAAGTATTTTATGTGTCTTGATATTACTCCAACAAATGATATTTTAAGGATTACAAGGAATTTTATTATTAGTAGAACTTATATTATATTTTAGTTACTCACTAAAAAAAAAAAACATATTTAGTGGCTTTCTTGGTAGATTTCCATTGATGATTGTTTGTTCTAAGCTTACTTTATGTTTTTACTATCAGATTGTATCTGAAACACCAATGACTTAAATCATAGTGCTAATATCCTATAAACCATTACATCTTTGTAGGGCTAATATTGCATCTTTGTAGCATTCTAACTAATATTATGGTTTTGTATTTTCAGCCAAATCAACTTATGGATAAATATTGACAAATGGCAGGTGGTAGTTATACAGTTGTAACAAATCATAAGAAATGTTGGTTGGGGGTTCAAAATATAAGTCTTTATTTCAACCTATATGTATTAATCCGAAAGATAACACACTCTATCAAGTCTATGAAATTCTATATGTATTATTTTTGTGATCTTTTAACTTTATGAAATTCTACGTTTGGTTCTTTTTGTTTTTGTTAGTACCATGGGTTAAAAATGTGACAAAATGAATGTGTAGAACCTTTGAACATTTAAATTTTTATATTGAAACCATGCAAGTTTAATAAGCATTTGAAATTTACAAGAGATATGAAATGAGTCATCTTTTTTTTTTTTTTTTTTTNAGGATCAGAATTTCAGCGGCAAAAGAGGGAAGCTTCCTTCTCTGATTTGGGCCCGTTGAAGGATAACGAGCGTCGTGATCTTAACTGTGCTGTAAAGGAGTATTTGCTTATAGCAGGGTATCGGCTCACTGCAATGACATTCTATGAAGAGGTATTCAAAACAATGCTGTCTCTCTCTCTCTCGCAGTTTGAATGACTTTTTTATTTTTATTGAGATATGTCTATCTGCTTTATTTTTCTGCTTGTTTTCTTCTAAATTCCTTGGTTTTTCTTCATGACCTACCTGTTTAAGTTACAATTAGAATTTAGAAGGCTGAATCAATCAACTGTAAATAAATGCAGTTGCATTTACTGGCTTTCTTGTCTGCCTGGTCGGAAAAAACATGATGCATTACATATATGTGTTTCTGTGTTTTTAAAAATATAGCATAACTCAAGGTTACCTAGAACATTGTATACTTGCCCTTGTGGTAGTAATATAGGGATTTGGTACACTCCTATACCCAGTATGAAATACATTGAGGCTAAGCTCGGTTCACTGTTTGTGGTCTTCGTTTGCATTAGAATGTACGTGATTCTCAGAAGCTGATTGCACTAGAAAGGGCATCGAAACTTTATCCTTAATTGTTGTCTTTATTGATTTTGACTTGTTTGCTGTCCCATTACAGATGAAACCTCTAATCATGTTATATATGTATGATTTTCACTTAATTGTGTATCTAATCTTAAAACATTATCATAACCTTACCTGACAATATTTTCACTTCAGGTTACAGATCAGAACCTAGAGGTTTGGCAGAAGACAGCTGCATGTGTACCAGATGCCTTACGTCATTATTATTATCAGTATCTTTCATCAACTACAGAGGCTGCTGAGGTATTTCCTGAGACGTTTAGGCAAGTTGCTTCTTATGTATACTCAAAAGAGTTCTAGTACCATTCTTAGTCCTTTTTAGTGTTTAAAGTTATTTCCTTTTACCAAGCTCACCCGTCTTTTTAAAAGAACACCAACGCCTTTGCAACCCACTTTCACTTTCTTACTGCCGATCTATGTAGTGCTTGATGCATATTATACCACTAAGTGGAATATAAGTATGTTAACGTATGGACTTGAACTTCAGATGATTGCATCAGTATAAAACTTTTTTATTAAATGTACTAAGTACCATTTACTTGGAGCACATGAGTAACTTTTGCCTCCACATTCTTGTTTGACACAAGAATGTAGAATTTGACCTGAAAGTGCACATATACATCAATTTATCAATTCACGATTGTGATATAATGTGTCAAGATTTGGCTCTTAATCTGTTAATCACCATTCCTAAAATTGGAATTCTCTCACTAGATTAGTAATCTCAATATGTAAATCAGATCTATTACTCTACTCACAGCCTTCTTATTTTTAGAGTTGTGGATTTTGCTTATTTGTTCTTTACTTTCCATTTTTCCAATTGCCAATTTTCTCCTTTTCTAAATTTTCTTTTGAGTGAGACATTATTTTAATAGATACTTGATATCAATGTTGTAGATGCATAGTTTGATTCATTTGATGTATCTTGAAACTCTTTGTTTTTTGTTTGCTCTGAACTGCACATAAATAGCTACGTATCTTGTGCTGCAGGAGAAAATTGCCATGCTTCGAGAAAATGAGTCATTACAAAAAGAAATTGAGAGGCTTAATCTTGAAAAGGAGAGCTTACAGAAGAACAAAGATTTGGCTGATGGACAAATAAGTGCATTAACTAGATCCTTAGAAGCTCTTCAGAAGGATCTTAAAGACAAAGAGAATCTGGTACTTCTCCCTTACTGCCCTTAATCTTTTAGAACAGCTGTGAAATCAACATTCATACTTGACTATGCAATAAAATATTCTAATATTTCTTGACTTTCAGGTACAAGATTTGAAGCAATCCTTGGAGCAACAAAGGAAGGAACTCAATGGTTGTAGATCTGAAATCACTGCTCTGAAAATGCATATAGAAGGATCTTGTTCAGGAAGGAATTTCCTAGCTAATGATGTTGAACATGTCCAGTCACAGCCTTTAGAAAAATACAAGGAAGAAATAAAATCACTACAGATGGAAATAGAAAGTTTAAAAGCAAAAAGCATGAATGCTCTTGATTCTGTATATCCTGTCAAATCTGAAAATGAATTTGCGCAGACAGAAGAGAAAGTTGTTGAGATACTTGAAGATAAAAGTATAATATCTCATCCAGTTGATGCAGGAGTGGTAGACCATAATGTTTCTGAATTACAGGCCACTCAAAGTTTTAATGACAACACAGATAAACCTGAGGAAATTTCACAGGAGTTGTTAATGAGTCATTTGAATGATGATAATCCTTCTGAAAACATTGGAAATGTTTCCAAACAAAATGGTGAACCACAATCAGAAGAAAGAAGACTCCTAAAATCAGACAATTTATCTGGTGAAGCTGTTTCTGATAATATGGCAAGTACATTTTACTCTTGCTTGGGGAAATATAATAGCCTGCACAGGAATCTGCCAGAAGCTTTTTCTTCTGTAGGGGGTTGGGATGGGGTTCTTATTGAGGCAACTTTGTGGTGGTATATTAATGTTCTTTATGGGGGACTCCATTAAATACAAAACTTCTTAAAGTTCAATTTCAAATCTTTGAATACCCATCCCCCTCCCCTGCCCCCAAGCCTAAAAAGAAAAAAAGGAAAAAGAAAAGAGAAGTCTGATTTGCATGTGCTTGTGTGGTAGAATTTTATTTAACTCCATATCTGACATATGGTTATACTTGGACAGGGCTTAGGAACCATACAGATCTTGGCAGATGCCTTGCCTAAGATTGTACCTTATGTCTTGATCAACCACCGTGAGGTTTGCTTTTAAGCAATTTTTTTAACGTATCATTTATCTCAGGAGTTTTCTTATCAAATATTCTATTTGTGATGTATTGGTGTTATTAACCTACAGGAGCTTCTTCCCCTGATAATGTGTGCGATTGAGCGCCATCCAGATAGCAGCACTAGAGATTCCTTGACCCACACATTGTTTAATCTAATCAAACGCCCCGATGAGCAACAGAGACGAATTATAATGGATGTAGGTCATTCTTTGAAGAATGAAATTTGTGTTGTTAGTCAGATCTATGGTTATAATCATTATGTTTAATCTTTTCAACTCTATATCAGGCATGCGTTAGCCTTGCTAAGAATGTTGGTGAGATGAGAACTGAAACAGAATTGCTTCCCCAGTGCTGGGAACAAGTAAATCTTTTCAACTATACCATTCTGTTTTTTACCTCAAGAAATAGGTACTCATTCTTTTGGATTAATGTATTGCAGATAAATCACATGTATGAGGAACGTAGGTTGCTTGTTGCTCAATCATGTGGATTGCTTGCAGAATTTGTCCGGCCTGAGATTCGTGATTCTCTTATTTTGTCTATTGTGCAACAATTGATAGAAGATTCTGCAACTGTTGTCCGGGAGGCTGCTGCTCATAATCTGGCCTTGCTGCTTCCGCTCTTTCCGAATGTGGACAAATATTTCAAGGTCAGCCTCACTAAATATGCTTCGAGGCTCATGGAGAAGAATTCTGACTTGACAGGATTGGCTGCAATGTAAGCTCTAGAACAGGTTGATGACACATGGTCTAGGGAATGGAGCCTTTTCACAACGCTGGTTGAACCTTAAAAAAAAAAAAAAAGAAGATGATTTTGTGTTAGTACATAGTTGTCAGAATTCTAAGCAAGGAGCCATGACTTTTTGACCAGGTCTCCTTCGATGTGGAAAGAGTTGTCGGCTCAGGTGGATAAACTATCTTCGCCCTGACATTAAACGTGGTCCATTTACTGCTGAGGAAGAGGATTCTATAATTCAGCTTCAAGGCATGCTTGGTAATAGGTAATACATAGAGGTCATTCTATAATAATATTGTTAAAGTGCTCCTCAATTTCCTTGGCAATGATATTTTTGCAATTTTTATTTTGATGGTTGGTCATGTTACCTCGATGCACAAGTCACCATGCAGATTACTAGCTTTTAACTTGTGAATAAAGGTTGAATAAGTGATGAACTCAACTTGAGCTTCAAATTTGTACTATGTAATGCCATATTGTTGATTCGTAGGTTTAATACAGACCTGGTGATTTTACCCATATAGTGCTCATAGATCTTGGATTGTTCATATGCAAAGAAGTGGTACACTCTTAACTGATTCCTTTCTTTTTTTTGAACGCTCATGTGCTTGAGTTATTTTGGGAACCTCTTACAAAATAACATAATTATTCATTGTCACCGGAAAAAGAAGAAAATGAATCTCTTATTGTTTCTAGGTAGTATTTTACCCAATGTTATATACTTAAGTAGAATATGCTTAACTAAGCATATTCTGCTTGGTAATTATGGGCAATTCTTGGCTCCAACTTGGGTTACTAAGCACCCTTTCTAATGCTATATAGCCAAACTACCTAGATATGATTTTCAGTCTTTTATGGCATTCAACCTTGAAGGCTTATTGAGGCAGTGACACTAAAGGATACAGAAACATTTTGTAAGCTTCATACTAGCGCAAGAGCCACAGGAACATTCAAAGCTAAGAATTATTATTATTTCCTTCTGATAAGTAAACAAAGAATTCTAATTTTCAATGTGATTATTCCTTTAAATATGCATGGTGTCTAATACTTTTAATGCCAATGACCTGATCAATGTCAAAACAGACAATCAGAACTAGGTTGCCATGACCTGCATAATTCACGTGTGATTTTTTATCTGTCCCCACTTTTCTTTGGTATACAAAAAATCCATGATGTCAATTCCAGGCTTCTAAAACTGAAGTTCTAAATTTTATTTCAATGAATTCCTTTAGCATGATTTGGACCTTGTGGCTCTTTTGTTGTAGGTGGGCTGCCATAGCATCACAGATGCCAGGAAGAACAGACAATGAGATTAAGAACTATTGGAACACTCATTTAAAGAAGCGTTCCCTTTGCTCAGTCCCTAGCCCTTGGGTGCACAAGCCCTCCTCCAAACCAGAGACAAGTATTGTCAAATCTGAATCCTCTTCCACTCGCCACATGGTACAATGGGAGAGTGCCAGAGTTGAGGCTGAGGCTCGGATGTCAATGGAATTGTCACTACTTGACTCATCTTCGATGATAAAGACAGAATGTGATTACTTCCTCCGTCTATGGAGTTCTGAAGTTGGAGAATCGTTTCGGAAGGTCAATGGAAAAGATGGGGTAGTGTGTCAAAGCCATGTCTCTCCAAAATCCTCATCAACAAAATGTGGTTCAGGTTCAGATGTCACAATACAAGCGATAAACACCGGGACCAGTGCATGTACTAACATGAAGCCTGAACAAGCAGATAGCTATAAACCAAAGGTAGAAGACGTGATGGCCACCTCAGATTCTCACACCTCTTATGATCTCATCGATTCTTCTGATTCAGCATTGGAGCTACTGCTAGATTTCCCAGATGGTGAGGACAGCTTTCAAGTATAGATGATTTTGCATGTACAGTAGATGGAACTAAAATATTGCCTCTTTCCTTTCTTGCATTGAATGAAGGTGGTTACCATGGGAAGGGCACTAGTTTAATCTAATAGATATTTTGGCACCTTTAAAGTTTCTCTTTTGTATATAATCTATTTTATGTAGCTGGTTTCCTAGTTTTCACATAGAATACTCTTCTTGATTTTCTCTAAACGGAAAAAGAGATGTAAACTTGAACAGGTTGCTACAATTTAAGTTATCTTCTCTTTGCTGAGAGCTTATTGACAATCATATGGCATACAAATAAAACAGAGTGGAAATTTTAGATTTAAGATCTCAGCAGAGATAAATGGAGATGTTTTTGTTTACTGGATAGCTATGCAAGGATTGGCTTAGGTATAACTGATGTTTTGCCAGAGATGCTTTATTTTAAGAGAGTATAATTTATATTAATTTTGCTTTCTGTCTTCATTTATACTGGCAACATTTATATTGGTTCAATCACAAAATAAGAGCAACTGATGTTTTGCCGCACTGACTACATTTATGGTTGATTCCTTTGACAAATAAATGGGTTCAATGATCATTGATACGCAAACAACTTCAACAAGGATAGCTACTTTAATTAATCTGCAAACAATAAAGGAACGGGATATACATGTATAACAATAGGATGGATTATTCCTGGGATCAATGGTGATCATAGACATTCCTTTTGCTTAACTTATGCAACCAGAGGCAATTTATGATGTCAAGGGCGTGCTTTAAAAGTCAGACCAATCCTGTTGCTTTTTTAGTATTATACTTCGAGGGCATCAGTCTGGGTAATGCAGTATTACAAAACTGAAACATTTTGCTTTGGAATAATGGAGATCAGGCAATGGACTTTTCTGGCCCTTTCACACAGTGTGTTCCTCAATCCTCTATGTTTATGGGCTAAATAAATTAAAACAAAAATGACAAGCCTTTAGTCCCAAAATTTTGGGGTTGGCAAATAAAGTGGTGCTAACTACATTTTTTCCCCAAAGCTCTTGTTATTATAATATGTAATATGATCTTAACTTTATGATTCTATACTATAATACACAAGTTTCTAAATAAAGTTTTTTTTTCCCCTTCAAATGCAATATACGCACAAATACATCACTGTAACACGCAACAATACATCAACCAATTTCCAACCATATAATGGGAGCATTATTAACAAATGAACTCCAAAAGAAGAAAAACTACGAACAATTCAAATAGATTTCAACCAGACCTAAGCATTTCAGCCAGAAAAACAACTAAGGATCTTCTTTGGAGCAGTTCCAGTGGCACGGTATTTTGCAGCTATTTCCTCTGCCTTGAGAATTTCTTCCCCACGTTTAGCTTCAATTTCAGCCCTCTTTTCTTCTGCTGCCTTGTGTACGAGAGCAACTTTGTTTTTCATTTTCTCCACATATTCAGCCTTCTTCTTCTCCAATTGTTCCTGCTCACAATCAATTGAATGTTAAAACATTATACACTAGTTATCCCATTCCTAGTAACTCAACCACCTATTCAGTTTGGAGGCAACACATGATTTGTGTTCATCATTCCTCCATTCATGTTTATAATCATTTTTAAAAGACAAACCATAGAATCAAAATGTAATAATAGTTGTTGGGTATACATGTGTGAGTAAAGTTTCACAATTTAATAATAATGAAAAGAATAAGTGGTTTTTTTTTTATAGAAGAATAAGTGGTTGATATAACATAGTTGAGCTCATACTCATAGACTTAAACTTCTAGTTAAATGGTCTCCCTATATGTTATATTAACTACTTGATTGGATAGTCTCCCCCACAACAAACTTGAAGTGACATCAAAATAAAATTAACAAACTTGTGGTCATTAAATTTAGTTTGTTTGGGGAAAAAAATAATTAGGTTCTAACTTCTATTAAGATCTTTGACAAAATGAAAAATCCATTACCTCAATCTGTTTTAATTGGGCCTCTAAAGTTGCTTTCTTGCTGTTCTCCCATGCCCCAATAGAAGATAGCTTTTTATGAGCCCTGATCAATAATTTAAACATGATTTCAGCAAGCATAATCCACATTAAATTATATCAAAAGAAAGTTTTTAACTAAAATATAACATGGTTTCAACCTATTTCCAACCTCTTAGGAGTCCAAGATTCCTAATTGAAATCATAGAAATTATTTATAGTAAAAGGATTCTTTCCTTTTCGCCAAAACAGAAACTCAGCATTATCACTTACCATGGATTTTTTTTTCCTCACTAAAAATTAGGCAATATAGATAGGACCCCTATCCACAAATTATTGAGGGAACTACAAGTGGTCAATATAGCTCTTACTTGTTCTCTGCTTTCGACTTTTCACTTTCTTCCCATGCCTTGATTAGTGATATCCTCTTCTCTGTTGCAACTCTGGCAAGCACAGCATCTGAAGAACCTTTGAATTAATTATTTATTCTAGTGATAGAGTGTAGGAACAAGATCAATGAGAGGAATATTAAGATGTAATATTACCTCGGTTGACAGAACCCTCGTTACTTTTCTGATCAGCGCACTCAGGAGCCTCTGGCAAAATCAATTTGTTTTAGATAAATAGGCATCTTATAATACATTGCTAAATAAGAGTTGGAACCAAATGCTGCTGATGAAAGAAAGTGTATGGTCCTATGTGAAGTGATTTATCAAATATAGAATACACAATGTGATTGATCATATAACTTAAGTTCTAAAACTTTCTACATGCATGTCACAAGATTTTAAACAACATGATACAAAAATCTGTAGTCCAATTTTGGCCAATTCTAGCTGAAATGGAACTAATCTTGAGGTTGTTCAAAATTCATGTTAAATGAATCGGCCAGTTAACTTACCTAAGACACAACCTTAAAACCTCTGTTTTGATAATAATATTTTTTTAAAAGGCTCCAGATGAAAATTGCATTTATTGAAAATAGAAATGGTATGTATGACACAAGACAAAGTCTACTCAAGAGTAACAAAAAAAATATCAATCATGAAATTTTCCAAAAAGAAAATATTCCATTATATCAAAAGGAGCCTAAAGGTGGCCTAAAAGAAGAGAAAATGAAAAATTAAGAGACATTATTTACTACAAAGGGAAGCTCAAACAATACTATTTTTGTGTGCGCTTCTAATAAGTATTACTGTTTAATCAAAAATAAAAAAGGGTTCTCTAAAAGATTTTTTTATTTTGGCTGAGAATTCTCTAAAAGATTTGAAACTCATTTACAGATTCAGTTGAATATGCAAAAAAGCAAGAAATTGATCACTCTCAATTACTATATACAACAAATTCACTGATTATTACAAGAAATTTTCATAATCACAAAACTATCAAAACATAATAATTGATCTTGGAACATATACTTTAGTTCTTCATTAGCTTGAGGTTGGTTTAAATTTTTTCCCTCCATCAAAAGATGCTCAATCTTATTAAGCAAGAAACACAAAAGTAACAAGAACAATAATTCCCCTCAGTTTCCAAAAACTTCACCTTTTTACAAATCAAAGTAAATGAACAACCGAAAATTCATACACAAAAACCAAACATGTGTTGCCCAGAAAACGTAGGACAGCAAAAGTATCAGTTTAAGATTCCAAAACATTAAAAACATACCCTTTACTCCACCAACACTAACACGCACCTATCAAGCTTACTTTGAACCCAAAAAACAAAAAAAGCAAAAAACCCCCCAAAAGATAAAGATTAGAACCCAAAAAAATAAATAAAAAATAAAAAATAAAACGCGTTAAAGTAAAGCTAGAAATGATAAAGTAATACCAAAAACACTTTAAAGTAAAGCTAGAAACAGTAAATAAAAATAAGACAGGACATATAAGAAAAAGAGTAATGAAACATATAAGAAAAAACAATTTTCTTTTCTTTTCATTTGTCATCAACCAAATAGATGTTTCAGTTTAAGCTAAAAATCTTATCAGAAAAAAAAGTTTAAGCTAAAAAAATGATTTTTGAAAAAAGGAAAAAGGAACACAGGGGGACAGAGAGAGACAGAGAGATTGTTTATTTACTTTCAACAATAGCTAGCGCTTTGGACTCTACAGGCTTTTCTCCATCATCAGCAGGAGGAAGTGGGATTACAGATTTCTCCTCGGTGACATCTTTGGGAGTTTCATGGACGTGTTCAACTGGTGGCGGAGGGTCCGAGGGTGTTTCGGTCTCCACCTTTTTTGGTTCCTCTTCAGCCATGTCTGGTTATGCAGGTTGTGGGTCTTTGTCTCTAAACTTAGTAAATAACGAAACCTTAAAGGGAAGCTCAAATATGGCTAAGGTTGTAACTGAAAAACTCACACTCAAATTTAAGAGAAGGAAGATGAAAGATAGAGAGAGAGAAGAGAGAGTTGGGTGGTATGGATGTTATAGTAGTTGGAAGAAAAAGAGGCTTGGAGGGAGCTAACTGTTATACTACTTTGGACTTAGCTGGATGGTAGGTGTGCAACTGGCCTATTATGAGTTGGCAAAATATTATGAAGAGAGAGAGAAAGATGAAGGTTTTTGATTGGAGCCCACAAATATTAGAAATAAAAGGAACTTAATCAATTTGGAGTTTGATCCAAGATACATTTAGCCTAACTCTTTCTATTTATGATGTTAAGATTATATGATAATTCTCCTCAAAAGAGAGATTATATGGGAATTTTGGAGTGTAATGAGGTATTACTTTTTCTTCGAATATTTACTATTATGTGAGATGGGAGAATACATGTTATACTTTCATAATACTAATAACTATTATTTTATTAATTTATAGTTAGATTTAAGTGGTTTGAAAGAGTTTACTTTTATTAGTTTATTAGATTTAAAAAATAATCTGAACAAAAATAAAACCATGTTTATTTGTCTAGTAAACATGAAGCTTTGAAACATGCTCTTCCTTTCCTTTTCTTTTTGTTTTTGTGAGTGTCAAGATTCAAAAAGCATCTAACTAATCTCCAAGTGTGTAGTTCTTATCTGCACAATATAATTATGAGAAAACCCCTTGAAAATGAAAGTATTGGGCCTATTGGCTAAATATTTGAGCCCAAGTCTAGAAATCACTAGACGAATTTCTTGAGATTTGGTTTGTTATCTTGAAATTCAAACTTGCCCAACTCGAATATTTTAGTTAGTAAAAAATGTCAAATCTATTGGTGGGTTACACGTTTATATTATTGCAAATTCCTCCTGTTAAGGTTTGATCATATAAATAAGAGAGATGCTACGTTTATAATAATTCTACAGTATTTTTACAACAAATCTAAAACTAACACTAAGATTACTTTTTTGCCCTAACAATAATAACCAGTAACAACCTGTCACTTAAGATTTGTTGTAAAAATGTTGTAGATACATCATTTCTCTATAAAAAAAAAACTAACAAATACTCAGGTATTCAAATATTACTATTTAGTCCTTTTTCTTTAATAATAATTTAATTGTTGGAAGATGAGGCATTGCAATCTTAGACACCTGTTGGAAACACTAAGAAATATCAGTAGTTACAAAGCTCTTAACTCTACTTGGTCTTTGTTACTACGCGGCTATGCCTAGTTTATTGGTTTTGATTTCAAAATATATACTATATAAAAAAATATTGGTTTTTTTAAACTTTTTTTATATACATCAATCAATAGTTGAGGGAGGGAGATTAAAACTTTGATTATCTTTATTGGAAAGTTGGAAATATCAAGAAGTATAAGTTGAACTACAAGACTCTTGGTTATTTGTTGGTTTATTACTTTTGGATCCTCTCCTATTTGTCCTAACTAGACCAAATTGATAATTATAATACGACAATCTTAATGTACTACATAATTTTATTTTTCTTGTGATGGATCTTGTGTTAATCATAAATAAGCAAATAGAGATTTCTCTTGTCATTTACTTATATACATACTAGCATATAACTCATGCATAGCATATAACCCGTGCATAAGTATGGTGCAATTAAAAGCAATTACAATTACACACACACACACACACACACACACACATATATATATATATGGATTCAAAAGCAATTACAATTATACAATTACACATATATATGGATGCAAAAGCAATTACAATTACACATATAATTTTATTTTTAAGTCGTAGATGATTCTCTCTCTCTTTTAATTTTTAATTTTAGTTTTTTTTTTTTTTTTTTTTTTTTTTTTTTTTTTTAAACTGGTGGCGGAGGGTCCGAGGGTGTTTCGGTCTCCACCTTTTTTGGTTCCTCTTCAGCCATGTCTGGTTATGCAGGTTGTGGGTCTTTGTCTCTAAACTTAGTAAATAACGAAACCTTAAAGGGAAGCTCAAATATGGCTAAGGTTGTAACTGAAAAACTCACACTCAGATTTAAGAGAAGGAAGATGAAAGATAGAGAGAGAGAAGAGAGAGTTGGGTGGTATGGATGTTATAGTAGTTGGAAGAAAAAGAGGCTTGGAGGGAGCTAACTGTTATACTACTTTGGACTTAGCTGGATGGTAGGTGTGCAACTGGCCTGTTATGAGTTGGCAAAATATTATGAAGAGAGAGAGAAAGATGAAGGTTTTTGATTGGAGCCCACAAATATTAGAAATAAAAGGAACTTAATCAATTTGGAGTTTGATCCAAGATACATTTAGCCTAACTCTTTCTATTTATGATGTTAAGATTATATGATAAATTGATAATTCTCCTCAAAAGAGAGATTATATGAGAATTTTGGAGTGTAACAAGGGAGTACTTTTTCTTCGAATATTTACTATTACGTGAGATGAGGGAATACATGTTATATTTTTAGAATACTAAATAACTACTATTTTATTAATTTATAATTAGATTTAAGTGGTTTGAAAGAGTTTACTTTTATTAGTTTATTAGATTTAAAAAATAATCTGAACAAAAATAAAACCATGTTTATTTGTCTAGTAAACATGAAGCTTTGAAACATGCTCTTCCTTTCCTTTTCTTTTTGTTTTTGTGAGTGTCAAGATTCAAAAAGCATCTAACTAGTCTCCAAGTGTGTAGTTCTTATCTGCACAATATAATTATGAGAAAACCCCTTGAAAATGAAAGTATTGGGCCTATTGGCTAAATATTTGAGCCCAAGTCTAGAAATCACTAGACGAATTTCTTGAGATTTGGTTTGTTATCTTGAAATTCAAACTTGCCCAACTCGAATATTTTAGTTAGTAAAAAATGTCAAATCTATTGGTGGGTTACACGTTTATATTATCACAAACTCCTCCTATTAAGGTTTGATCATATAAATAAGAGAGATGTTACGTCTATAACAATTCTATAATATTTTTACAATAAATCTGAAACTAACACTAGGATTACTTTTTTGCCCTAACAATAACAACCAGTAACGACCCGCCACTTAGGATTTGTTGTAAAAATGTTGTAGACATATTATTTATCTATTAAAAAAAACTAACAAATACTCAAGTATTCAAATATTACTATTTAGTCCTTTTTCTTTAATAATAATTTAATTGTTGGAAGATGAGGCATTGCAGTCTTAGACACCTGTTGGAAACACTAAGAAATATCAGTAGTTACAAAGCTCTTAACTCTACTTGGTCTTTGTTACTACGTGGCTATGCCTAGTTTATTGGTTTTGATTTCAAAATATATACTATATAAAAAAATATTGGTTTTTTTTAAACTTTATTTTATATACATCAATCAATAGTTGAGGGAGGGAGATTAAAACCTTTAATATCTTTATTGGAAAGTTGGAAATATCAAGAAGTATAAGTTGAACTACAAGACTCTTGGTTATTTGTTAGTTTATTACTTTTGGATCCTCTCCTATTTGTCCTAACTAGACCAAATTGATAATTATAATATAACAATCTTAATGTACTACATAATTTTATTTTTCTTGTGATGGATCTTGCGTTAATCATAAATAAGCAAATAGAGATTTCTCTTGTCATTTACTTATATACATACTAGCATATAACTCATGCATAGCATATAACCCGTGCATAAGTATGGTGCAATTAAAAGCAATTACAATTACACATATATATATATATGGATTCAAAAGCAATTACAATTATACAATTACACATATATATGGATGCAAAAGCAATTACAATTACACATATAATTTTATTTTTAAGTCATAGATGATTCTCTCTCTCTTTTAATTTTTAATTTTAGTTTTTTTTTTTGGGTTGATATACACGTGAGTTTACTCTGCGAGGTTAGTAACATATTGTAATTATCTCTTAAAAAAAAAAAAGATAGGACATGTAGCGTAAAATTAGACAACAATTGGAATCCAATGAATTTTCTCTAGCTTTGACTTTAATTAAATTTATAGTCATAGATGAGTCCATCTCTCTCTCTCTCTTCCTCTCACTCTCTCTCTTAATTTTTAATTTTAGATTTTTTTTTTAGATATACACAGAGTTTACTTTTTTTTTTTTTTTATTGGACTTTTGATGGTTTATTTATACTAGATTCTTAATCTTTTATATAACATTAATTCACCTATAACAAAAATTAAAAAAAAAAAAAAAAAAACTTAGATAGGACCGGGTTGTAAAATTAGACAACAATTAGAATCTAATTGTATATTCTCTAAACCTTAGCTTTAATTATATACCAGTGTATAGCTCGTGCATATGCATGGATACAATTAAAACAATTACAATTATACAGTTCAAATTATACATGATATATATATATATATATATGATTTAGAATTTAATTGATTTTAGACTTCTCAACTCTCGCACCCAATAATTTATTTGCCACAAAAATTAAAAACTTAGATGGACACATGGCAGAAAATTGGACTCCAATTGAAATCTAAATTAGAATCTAATTAGATTTGGACTCTTCGGTTTTTACACTAAATAATTCATTATGCACAAAATGAAAAATTAAAAAGAATACGTAGTACAAAATTAAGAATCCAATTAAAATTTAATTGGATTTTCTCTGAGTTTGGGATATATACACACACACATGTAGAATTACGTTATTGAAGCATTTCAATTGCGATGACTCATAGACTTGTACACCCAATTTCATTTTAATTATTGCGTATTTTGCCAACATGTTCACCTTAATCTTAATTTCCAAATTAATTCTTTTGCTATACAAAATAAATGATACTAGCTGACTTCCCTAGCAACGGCTCTTAATCCATCCCAAAAATCCATTTCTTTTTCTTCCATCCCAACTTGAACATGACATTGATTCAATTCTATTTCTCAAAAATCAAAGGCCATATATGATATTTGCGTTGTACCCGTGTCATCTCCAAACGACAAAAATGTCTGTGATATTTGCTTTAATTTCCATGAAAACGATGGTCTTGAAGTTTATGAGATAAAACAAAGTGGATCTTGACAAAGAATCCAATTTGCAGGTTAAAATATCATTTATATTAGAAGGGAAAACGACATCGTTAGAAAAGATTCCCCAGTTTACAGTTACACAAACGGACAACATTGTCTTGTATTTTACGTTACAAGAGGGATATTGATGCGGTTGCCCCTAAAAGATTCATTGTGACGAGCTCTCCCGATTCTCTGTCATAATTAAATAATCATACTAATCAGTATCATTAGAATATTTGTTAATAATTTATTTTTAAAAAAAATTTAACACAATTTTTATGAGAAATGAAACAAACTGTTAAAATATTATTTTTTTTTCTCGTAAAAAATTTCTTTAAATAGATTATTAACCAATACCTAAAATTATTGGTTAACATTCTCCTTTTTTTTAATAAGTGTTATTAATATTTTAATGAATAATAATGATAGATTTTTTGTGGGCCAGTTTCTATAGTGGCTCATTATCCTTTTTGTAATCAATTAAGATCCACAAAATCCGCGAGTTTTAAAATAGTGCTTCTAAACTTGCATTTTATTATTGTTTCTATGTATGTCTTCTTTTGTTTTTGCCTTCTACTTTTTACTTTGCTATTAGGGGTGAAACCGTTAAGGTACACTAGGAAAGAAAAATGTAAAAGGGGAAAGAATTTTAAAATTGAGTGAAATTTTATTCAGTGAGAAGTTCTAAAGATGAAAGAAACAACCCACTTTTTTAAAGATTTGGACCGATCAATGGTACTCCCAAGGTCAAGTTAGTGAAAAAGAAAATTTAGAGTGAGCTTGAAGAAAAACCGTTGAGTAACCATATTGTTGGTGCAAAACTTTGTCCATGGCTTAGAGGAGGTATGTATAAAGTTTTCAAGTGATGGACGATGGCCAATTTCCCATGTAGTGGGAGTGGTTCTAAGTTCTAACAATGCATCATCCCCTCAGATTAGCTAAAGGGATATGCTCCTAAGATAATATTACTTATGACTTACCCTTATACATTTATGTGGCGTTTGATACATGGTAATGTTTTAGGATTCTTAGGAATGTTTAAAGATTTCTATGTTTGGTTGCAAATCATACTAGGGAATCAGATGCCAAGGGAATCTGGATTCTTTCCTTAAACCCCTCTCAGTAGGAATGTGGATTCCCTTTAAAACAGGTGGGAATCCAGATTCCCAGGCTTAAAGGAAATTGTATTTTTTATAAATTGACAATTTTAACATTTTTTTTTAAATGACTTGGTAGTTCACATTCAAATATAATGATAGAATAGAAAAAATAAATAATTCATTTAAGATTCTTGGAAATAAACTAAACATAGGAATAGCTATATTCTCACATTCTTAGGAATCTGGATGCCAGGAGTAATGTAGATTCTCCCGTACCAAACGCCACATTAATGTTGAAAGGGTAACAATTGGTCAAGGTAATTAACGTAGATTTGATGGATCTATAGCCTTTCTCAAATGCTTCCTTTGAGTTAGGTAGTGCTTGATTATCTAGCTTTTAACATCCACAATCAAGGTTCAAGGCTTTGTCCCTTTGGATGATTGATCGTTCCTACATTGAAAGTTGTTTTTATCTAATATGTTTACATAGATATTTTTTGCTTGTCAGTGTCACATACATCCAAAAACAAAAAACAAAAATCTTCTTATAGATAGTATAGATGTTAAAGGGGTAACAATTGGCCTTTCTCAAATGTTCCCTTTGAATTAGGTAGTGCTTGATTATTCTGGTCTTAAACATCCCCAATCAGGGTTCAAGGTTTTGTCCCTTTGGATGATCAATCGTTCCTGCATTGAAAGTTTTTCTTATCTAATATGATTTTATAGATTTTTTTTGCTTGTCAGTGTCACATACATCCAAAACAAAAAACAAAACACATTAATGTTGAAAGGGTAACAATTGGTCAAGGTAATTAACGTAGATTTGATGGATCTATAGCCTTTCTCAAATGCTTCCTTTGAGTTAGGTAGTGCTTGATTATCTAGCTTTTAACATCCACAATCAAGGTTCAAGGCTTTGTCCCTTTGGATGATTGATCGTTCCTACATTGAAAGTTGTTTTTATCTAATATGTTTACATAGATATTTTTTGCTTGTCAGTGTCACATACATCCAAAAACAAAAAACAAAAATCTTCTTATAGATAGTATAGATGTTAAAGGGGTAACAATTGGCCTTTCTCAAATGTTCCCTTTGAATTAGGTAGTGCTTGATTATTCTGGTCTTAAACATCCCCAATCAGGGTTCAAGGTTTTGTCCCTTTGGATGATCAATCGTTCCTGCATTGAAAGTTTTTCTTATCTAATATGATTTTATAGATTTTTTTTGCTTGTCAGTGTCACATACATCCAAAACAAAAAACAAAAATACTATTTGAAGCAATGAATTGAATTTGCAGCGGAACTCAAAACATAAGCAGTATGGTTAGTTCCGGTTTTTAATATTCACAAAAACAAGAATCAGTTAAAATGTGTACTATCACACAGTTTCTCAAAAGCCTATTTTGAATATCACGGAGCTTGAAATGAGGACATCTTAGATATATTCACATGAAAGCATTCCTTTCTTAATTAACTTTATCGATAAGTTGATTGAACTGACTTAATTATGTGGCCTTGATGTTTGCTTGAGTAAAGGTCAATGAAAATGAAAATGAAAATATTCTTTTGGTCCTAGCTCCTAGGGATGTATCGCAGATGCGATGTTTGATATGGTACAGAACTTGACTCCTTATCAACATTGATAGTGTCTTCTGGCTTTTAGGCAAAAAACAATCCTCTTTACAATATAGATATTGTAGTTTTGTAGTATTTGTCCAAAACAACAAAGTTTATACACCAAGTGTGGTAATAATTTGGAGATAATATAGCATTTGTTTAGTTGGAGAAAGAATGGAAGAAAGTTGGAAAATATGCACTTAACTTTTAATTGTGATTAAAGTTTCGGATTAGGCCGAAAGCTTGGAATGCTTAAAAAAGCAGTTTCGTTTTGGACATTTAAAGGTCACGGCTTTTTGGCAATTTAATACTAATAATTTTTCTATGTTACATCGAATGTCTAATGTCTATTCCTCTTGATGGGTTCACATATAGCACGAATTTGGGGACACAATTAACTTCAGCTAGTTTATAACCCCCAAACAAAATCACAAGGACCCTTTTGAGGAAAAATTATTAGGTCCTCTCGAAATACTATAAATACGTACCCCCTCTCTCACATAAATTATAAGTCTCACGACGAATTTAATTAGTGGGACCCAATATTCATGTGAGAGGAGGGAGACGCATTTGTGGTATTTCGGGAGTATGCAATAATTTCTCCATTTTGAGTATTGGAGTTTTTTTTTTTTTTTTTTTTTTAAACAATTGGAGAATTCAATACATCATCTGTATATATAAACTGTGATAATCGGTTGCCAAACATACCAAGGAGCACCCTGATTGAAAATAGATTGGAAGTTAATGTCCCTCTGTCTCTCACAAGAGTGAGAAACTTAATAGAGAGCCTTGTAAAGGAATGTTTGGGTATCACCGGTTAATTAATGAAGTAATCTACCTCCTAATCCCTCAAAAGTAAAGTTCAAGACTTTTTGCCGCTAATTGACTAGCATCCCCCACCTCTAGATTTCTTAAAGCTAAATTATGACTAAACCATCTTTGCAATGTCCTGGACAGCTGGACTGGTAGGTGTAAGTAAATTAATCCAAAATCAAGAGGGTAAATAGGTTAAGGGTTTCATGAGAAACATTGGAATTTTAGAGTTGATAATTGAGGGTAAAGAGTTTGATAATTGAGGCCAACTCTCGAGTTGTCCTTGTGTTACTTAACTAACAAAAATTACTCATCCTTTTACCCACAAACGTAATCCCCTTTTTTTGTCAAATTAGTTGGACTCCTTTCAATTCTGCCACTGAAAAGAGAGAGAGAAATCATTGTGCGGATCTCCTCACGAGTCACAAAAGAAGTTTGTCATTTAGATGGTCCTTTGTTTTGCTTTCTGAGCCCTATAACATTGTTTATAAGCCAACTTGAGATTAAAGCAAAGGATGTGACTTGTCTCATTCCACTTTGTAATGATGGTTAGTGTAGTTTTTGATACCATGTTGCTTTGGGGAAAAGAATAAAAAAAAAAAAAAACATATAAAATGACAAGAATACCCCCGAAACCTATAAAATAACCAAAATACCCCCCCTAAATCTAAAAAATGACCGAAATACTCCTGAAACCTATAAAATTACTAAAATACCCCGAAACCTATAAAATGACAAAAATGCCCCTAAAACCTATAAGATGATAAAAATACACCCAACCCTAAAAAATGACTGAAATAACCTCGAAACCTAAAAAATGACCAAAAGATCCCAAAACCTAAAAAATGACCGAAATATCCCAAAAGCTTAAAAAATAACTGAAATACCCCCAAAACCTAAAAAATGACCAAAATACCCCTGAAACCTTGAAATTACCAAAATACCTCTGAAACCTATAAAATTACTAAAATAGCCCCAAAATATAAAAAAATTTTGAAATACCCCTAAAACCTTTTTTTTTTTTTTTAAAGACAAAAATGTCCCCGTAATCTAAAAAATGACTGAAATACCCTTAAAATCTAAAAAATGACTAAATAACACCAAAACCTAAAAAATTATCAAAATTCCCTCAAAACCTACGAAATGACTGAAATATTCTTAGAACCTTTAATCTTGACAAAAATACCCTCGAAACATCCAAAATACCCCAAACCTTTATTTTGGTAATTACAGATATATTTTGGTCATCTTACAGGTTTAGGGGTATTTTAGTCACTTTAAAGGTTTCAAGGGTGTTTTGGTCATTTTAGATATTTTCTGAGGGTATTTGGTTGTTTTAGAGGTTTAGGGCTATTTTGGTTGATTTATAGGTTTTGAGGTATTTTTGGTAATTTTAGAGGTTTGGGGTTATTTTTTGTCATTTCAGAGGTTTTGGGCGTATTTGGTCATTTTACAGGTTTAGGGTGTATTTTGGTCATTTTATAGGTTTGAGGGTATTTCAGACATTTTTTAGGTTTATGGTGTATTTTTACCATCATATAGGTTTTAGGGGAATTTCTATCATTTTATAGATTTTAGGGGTATTTTGGTCATTTTATAGGTTTTGGGGGTATTTTGGTAATTTCTAAGGTTTACGGGGTATTTCGGTTAATTTTTAGGTTTTGGAGGTATTTTGGTAATTTTTAAGTATTAGGGGTGTTTTAGTAAGTTTTTAGTTTTCAGGGATATTTTGGTCATTTCTTAGGGTTAGGGGTTATTTCAATCATTTTTTTAGGTTTCGAGGGTATTTTGGTAATTTTTAAGTTTCAAGGGTATTTCAGTCAATTTTTAGGTTTTGGAGGTATTTTTGTCATTTTTTAGGTTGAAGGGGGTATTTTTGGTAATTTTATGTTTCGGGGGGTATTTCAGTCAAATTTTAGGTTTCAGGGGTATTTTGGTCATTTTTTAGGTATAGGGGGTATTTTGGTAATTTTTGGGTTTCAAGGGCATTTTGGACTTTTTTTAGGTTTCGTGGGTATTTAGTCATTTTTAAGGTTTCGGGGGTATTTTGGTCATTTTTTAGGTTTAGGGGGTATTTTGGTAATTTTAAGTGGTTTTTGAGCATAATTAGTGATTTTAGAGGTTTCATGGGCATTTTGCTCATTTTAGAGATTTTGAGGATATTTTGATTTTTTTTAGTGGTTTTTGAGCATATTTGGTGATTTTATAAAAATTGGGTTTGGGTAGGGTATGGATATTTATGAGTAAACAAACTGGGTATCAATTGGGTATGGATACTAATTGGGTAAGGTAATTGGGTATCCATAGATAAATTAATTGGGTTGGGTATACCCATACCCTACCCATGGCCATCCCTATCACAAGAGTGAGAAACTTAATAGAGAAAGCCTTGTAAAGGAATGTTTGGGTATCACCGGTTAATTAATGAAGTAATCTACTTCCTAATCCCTCAAAAGTAAAGTTCAAGACTTTTTGCCGCTAATTGACTAGCATCCCCCACCTCTAGATTTCTTAAAGCTAAATTATGACTAAACCATCTTTGAAATGTCCTGGACAGCTGGACTGGTAGGTGTAAGTAAATTATCCAAAATCAAGAGGGTAAATAGGTTAAGGGTTTCACGAGAAACATTGGAATTTTAGAGTTGATAATTGAGGGTAAAGAGTTTGATAATTGAGGCCAACTCTCGAGTTGTCCTCGTTTTACTTAACTAACAAAAATTACTCATCCTTTTACCCACAAACGTAATCCCCTTTTTTTGTCAAATTAGTTGGACTCCTTTCAATTCTGCCACTGAAAAGAGAGAGAGAAATCATTGTGCGGATCTCCTCACGAGTCACAAAAGAAGTTTGTCATTTAGATGGTCCTTTGTTTTGCTTTCTGAGCCCTATAACATTGTTTATAAGCCAACTTGAGATTAAAGCAAAGGATGTGACTTGTCTCATTCCACTTTGTAATGATGGTTAGTGTAGTTTTTGATACCATGATTACTTAACTAACAAAAATTACTCATCCTTTTACCCACAAACGTAATCCCCTTTTTTTGTCAAATTAGTTGGACTCCTTTCAATTCTGCCACTGAAAAGAGAGAGAGAAATCATTGTGCGGATCTCCTCACGAGTCACAAAAGAAGTTTGTCATTTAGATGGTCCTTTGTTTTGCTTTCTGAGCCCTATAACATTGTTTATAAGCCAACTTGAGATTAAAGCAAAGGATGTGACTTGTCTCATTCCACTTTGTAATGATGGTTAGTGTAGTTTTTGATACCATGTTCCTTTGGGGAAAAGAATAAACAAAAAAACAAAAACAAAAATCAACCCTTGTTTTACCTTTCAAAGGCAATGCTAGAAACACTCCGAAGATCACTAATAAAATACAATGGTGGAGCATTAGCATAAGACGTTTTGAAAAAAAAAAAAGTTAACTTTTATATGTCAAAGAGTTATTTTATTTATTTTAATAAACTACTTTACAATATACCTTATATTACATATTCTATTTTTTTTTTTACCATTTTATCTAAAAGCTTTTTCTTTAATTTTTTGTAATTAATAAAAATATTTTGTATGAGAGAGAGAGAGACTAATAAGGGCATGCAATGATTAATATTCAAGTTATTCTTTTACCGCTTTGCTAATATTCAAGTCGCCCTTCTTGTATGTTTATCAAAAAAAGTTGCCCTTCTTGTGTGAGGTGAGGCAATGACTAATAAGCGTACTTTAAGATTGCATTCATAAATGCGTTGTACATTTGGTCTGCCAGCAACTTTACAGCCACAAAATGATAACAGAATCTCTTAATACTTGTGGGATTCTCGTTAACTTAATTGAAAAAATTTCTGATGGTTAAATAAGAAATTTATGGTTCAATTCTCGTATATACCAAAAATTGATTAATATCTTACCCTAATGATAAAAAGTTATCATTAGGAACAGACGTCATAGGTTAAAAATATCTCAAAAAAATAATCTCTTAATACTTTTATTATTTTAGAAAAACCAATAAGAGCCCTATTAAGTAGAGAGTTTAGCTTGCTTCCAGTATTTTTTTAACTGGATAAGTTCTTTTGTTTTAAATATATAATAACAAGTGGTAATGAGTTTTAATCTCAACATTTTATTTAGTTAGTGAGACAATTTCTCATTAAAATAAAAAAGATCCTAGTTTAAAAAAGTACATGAAGTAAGTCAAACTCTTAAATAGATCGTGTAGCATGCTTTGCCCAATAACTTATGATCTGTTTGAATTGAGGAGGAGGGAGGAGAAATAGTGTAGAGTGGAGAAATAGCGTAGAGTCAGACAAATATTAACATAATTTTCAACTAACTCTATTATACTCTCCTTTGCCCTCCCTCACCTCAAACGGGCTATTAGTGTTATTTACACAAGTTTCATTTCTAGCCAAAAAATAAAAATCTAATATGTCCAATTTTGTCCTGGTTCACTCTAGGAGAAAAGTTTGCTAAGTGTGTACTGTCATCACGCATAAATTAATTCTCAAAATGCAAAATTAGTACTAAAAAAAGGGGTAATTATACTAAACCCACATGTGGCTTGTCCTGAAATCATTTTGCCTACTCGTGATTTAAAAATTATCACTTTACCCACCTGAGGTATGTTTCGTTTGTTTTCTGTAACCCACACCTGTTAAAATCAGGAGTAAATATGTATTTTTACTCAAATTTTATGTCTCCTTCCTCCCAAAACAAAAAATAGCACAAAAATGCAAATGAAACAAGATCAAAAAGTTGTATTTTTCTCTCTCCATTCACACAAATTTTGAACATGAACAACATACCCAAAAAAATTGTCACTTGGGCCATTGTATCCTGATTTTGTATTTGGAAATACATATTAAATGCATACGAGGCATTCTCATTAGCATCCAAATTATTACAAGAGGACCCATATCCAAGTGTGGTGCAATCTGCGAAGGTGCAAGCAAAATTTATGTTGTCTGCTAGTTTGCTCAGATCTTTGGCATTTGGATTGAACACACACCATTTGTTGGGAAGATACTCCATATTCTGTGCAGGCACAAGAAATTTATTTTGACTCCGACCAGAAACATCTATCGCATATTTTGGCTGCCCATCATACCTATAAATTCCCCAATGACGTTCAAAATTTCCCGGATCAACGCTCTTTGCATCCTCATCTATAAGACCAAACAAGTAACTTCTATATATCCAGGGTGTAGTGGGGTACTCGTATTGCTAGCAAGTTTTTCTATAAGCCCCCTGTAAAATCTATAAGCGTTACCTACATTAGCATAATAGCATTCTTGTCCCCATCTGTAGGCCACCCAACCTCCCCTACAATAATGGTCATGTTAGAAATTCCAACAGCTTTCAAANAGAAAAACTTGCTAGCAATACGAGTACCCCACTACACCCTGGATATATAGAAGTTACTTGTTTGGTCTTATAGATGAGGATGCAAAGAGCGTTGATCCGGGAAATTTTGTTTTTTTTTTTTTTTTTTGGAGAGGAGAGAGACATAAAATTTGAGCAAAAATACCTATTTACCCTTAATTTTAACAGAGGTGGGTTACGGAAAATAAACGGAACATACCTTATGTGGGTAAAGTGACACTTTTTAAACCACAGGTAGGCAAAATAATTTCGGGCCAAACCACAGGTGGATTTAGTGTAATTATCCCTAAAAAAAAGTATTTGCTGCAGGAAATACCTTTTTAGTTATTAGTGAAGATTTTTTTTTTAAGGTTTTTTTTTTTTTTAAAATCTTTTGTTGTTAAGTACTCATTAGGCTTAATGCCCTCATTGCAAGTGAATGGTACAACAAACAACATCCTTAATATTTCTTATACAATAAGTCTATATACACAATAAAATTGAAAGTTCATGCATGATATATATAAAATAATATCTAAAATATTTAGATGAATTCAAAATTAAAATTTCAATAGAAAATTGTATCCTTTTCATCATTTGACTATGTGAGAGTCCCTTTTTGGACAGTGTCCAGGCCCAAGCCAAAGCAAGGACCCCGGGCCCTTTTGTTGTAGTTTGAAGGGACTGGGCTTGGTTCACCGCACCTAAATGAGCTGTTTTACAAACCAAGAGGTGCACAGAATAAGAATCCTACAATATGTACATACTAACAAGCAAGAATATATATATTGAACAGCAAGGAAAACAGCAAAGGAAAAAAAAAACAAAATGCAATAATGCAACACACGAAATAACTGTTGAGGATCCTCAAATTAGTATGAAATATTTCGTTATTTTCTTAATTGTGGATTACAATGTGTTCACTAAGACGTATTACAAGGTCCAAATAAGCTCAAAAATTACAGACTTAAATGGTTATCTAAGCCTTTAAGACTTGCAAAGTTTGAATCCCTTTGAATCCAAGTATGTCCTACAGTGACTGTTCTGGGATACCGGGCAATATTTCCCTATTTTTTTTGAGTTTTTAACAGAGTTTTCTCAATGATTCTGTTGTCATCTTCTCTTGCTGAATGCCCTCTTCAATGTGAGCCTTTTATAGCGTCATTCTAGGGCTCCGAAATACCATTGATTCTTCCCCTCTGTTCCCCCGGGGTACCAGCGCCCCTGTCATGCCAACCACTTCGGTGGCTGGTCCTTCCTTATTTTCTCATAGTCTTCTTCTTTTGATGCCTTTTCCCCCAAAAGCTCCTCGCCGAATTTCCTTTCCAAGGCGTCCCCTAGAGAGCTGACTTCCAATCTCTCTTCCTTCAAGGTTTTTATACCTCATCTTTTAAAATTCAGCTTTTTGGTTACCTTTCCTTTTGTCATTTTTCCCAGATGAGCTGATTCCATTTCTGCTAGGTTGAAAGTTTTCCCAACTACTTCCCTTCATGGTTCTTCATTCTGGGTTCCCCAAGGTACTAGCCCCCTTGTTTATGAATTGTTACTTTCCAAACCTTTTGGTTCTTTTCTGCATCATTGGGTGATTGAGAAGGACATATATGTCCTTCGTTTTCGTGTTTTTGGGTGCTCTTTTTGAACTGTCTCAATCTCCTTCCCAGTTGTGTTGCACACCCCGAAGATCCCAAGCCCCTGGCAATCTCAGGATATTCTGGCCTAGTTCTTTCACTGGACTCCCTTTGGTTTTCTGATTTTGGATAGGCTGGGCTTTTTTCTTCCCCCCCCCCCCTCCCCCTTCGTTTCATGGGCCCTAAGGCTAGTCCCTTTATGGATTTTGGGTTTCAAATCTTTTAGGCTTACCATTCTTTTCCCTTGTGGTGAGCTCAACTACTTTGATATTACTTTTCTATAGAGTTGGCACATTGTGCTATTTTTTATTTTTTTGGGCCTTGGTGTTATGATTTTTTTTTTTTTAGACCTCAACAAACTCTATAACTTTTTAAATGATTAAATTAAATTGATGAATATATGAAAAAGAGTACTTTAGCTATAGGTATTACCATATTACTGTATTACTTCAACTAGTGTGTAATTCATGCATACGCATGGATGTATTTAAAATTAAACACATTTTTTTATCATAAAAATATAAATAATTAGTCAAATTATTAAGAAAAAAAATAATTAGTCACATGTTTAAATTCTTTCCTAAATTTAATACTACTTATAATCATTTTTTTTTCTAACTTTTAATAAGATAGAACATGTAGTGATCTTTGTTGTATGACGATTTTTAAAATAAAATTATTTTGTTGTTAAGTACTCATTAGGCATGATGCCCTCATTGTAAGTGGATGCTACGACAAACACCATCCTTAATATTTCTTAGACAATAAGTCTGTAGACATAATAAAATTTGAAAGTTCATGTGTGATATATATATATATATATATATGTATGTATGTATGTATATATAAAATGATATCTAAAATATTTAGATGAATTCAAAATTGAAATTTCGATAGAAAATTGTATCCTTTTCGTTCATTTGACCCTATAACTTTTTAAATGATTAAATTAAATTGATGAATATATGAATGTTACAAACATAAATTCAAACCCCATATTATAAAAGAGTACTTTAACCATAGTTATTAGTGTATCACTTCAACTAGTGTGTAACCTACGCATAGCATGGATGCATTTGTAGGGACCGGGTTTGAGCATTTCTGCTGTTAAGAGAGTGGACTCAAGCTCAGTTAGTCCAGTACAATGAATTTGTAGAGAGTAGGTTCAAGAACTAGGCCCTAGTAAACGGACAACGCCCAATGTAGAATTCCCCTCCGTTGAAGGCTAGCGCACCAGGGTTACCCTCCAAGGTCGCTCCTCGGCATCGATCCGAGGAGCTTGACCGTGGTCTCTCTCCTTCTCCCTGCCCATCGTCCTTCTTTACGTTCATCTGTTTCTTCCCCTTATATAGCCCCTTTTCTCACAATCTCTCTCTTCCACTTGTTGATCATCCGCACCCCTCTCTTCTGACCGTTCGTCCCATCAGCCACTTTACCAGTACTCATGTGAGTTGCAGTAACCAAGGCTGCCCTGTCCAGAAGTCACATCTCCATTAGTGCGGCCAGAGGGTTAGGTGAGCGCATTTAGTGTGGAGATGACAACTTATCCTGGGCTTGCTCCCCCACTTAGTGTTGGTCTTGGTCCTCCGAGGACAGGGTCATCCTCGGTAGGGCTCCTAGCAACTCAGACCTTCATACTTCGTCCTCGGATGCTCCTTCCTCCTCGGCATGGGCCCTGGGCCGGATGTAAAGTGGGCCAAGGCTACCAAGTTCTCAGGCCCCACACATTTAAATTAAACACAATTTTTTTATCATAAAAATATAAATAATTAGTCAAATTATTTTAAAAAGTAAACATAATTAATCACATATTGAAATTCTTTCCTGAATTTAATACTATTCATAATCATTTTTTTCTTCTAATTTTTAATAAGATAGAATGTGTGGTGATTTTTGTTGTATGATGATTTAAAAAAAAAAAATTATTTTGTTGTTAAGTACTCATTAGGCATGATGCCCTCATTGTAAGTGGATACTAAGACAAACACCATCCTTAATATTTCTTATATAATAAGTCTATAGACACAATAAAATTGAAAGCTCACGCGTGTTTATGTTTGTTTGTTTAGAAAATAAGCCAAACTCAAGTGTTAAGTTTAAGCTCAATTATTAAATTAGCAACATAATAATGTATTCATGAACAAGCTTGTGAACACAAGAGCTTGATTTAACCATATGTAATATTTTATATATATATATATATATATATTTGCCTAAAAATATATTTATATAGACTTGAAATTTTATTGTAAAAGTTTGTCAATAGGTTCATACAATATTAAATATTAATTATTATTTGTAGATTATTAATGATATAAATAGTTTATTTGTAGTAAAAATTCATAAAATTGTGGAGAGGTAAAACATTTTAGTCATGGTTTCACAATATATAAGAAAAGAATAAGTTAATCAAGTAACTCGTGAACAAGCTTAAGCTTACTCGACAAGAAAATGAACTAAACTTGAACATAAAATCTTGTTTGGTGATGAGAAAGACCTCAACTTGTGTATAAAAAAAATTAAATTAAATGAACAAGTTTGAACTTTTAATACTCAACTCACTCAGCTCAGCTCGTTTATAACCCTAACTCCATGATGATTGCTATTTATCATCAAGTTAAGTCATTGATCAATTTATAGTGTAGGCAAAATTATTCTAGCCTATGTATCTTATTCGATGACCCAAAAAAAAAAAAAAAAAAAAAAAGGAATTCACACTAATTTTTACTTGAAAGACAGTATATTAATGATGTGCTAATTATTACAAACAAGATAGAATGAAGGCAACTACTAAGGGTGTGCATGGGTTGGGTTGGGTCGTGTTGAGGGGATTTTTTCAACCCAACACACGATGGTGAGTTAAAAAAATCTAACCCAACTCAACCCACATATCAGGTTAGATAGTTTATTATTATTATTATTATTATTATTATAATAATAATAAAATTAAGTATTAGAATAATACCACCACAAATAAAAAACATATTTACAACAAAATAATTATGAATATAACACCAAACCAACACAAACTATATGGGTAGAATTTAGAGTTTGAGTTGTATAGGAAGAGGGAAAAAATGTAAATGACGAGATTATATAATATATTTTAAAATATATATTTTAAAATTTAAATATATATTAAATATAAGTGGGTTAGGTCGGGTTAGACAAATTTGTGAATCTTATGACCTGATCTCAAACCAACCTATCAACCTTTAAAAATCGACTTAATCTAGCGAATTGAGTTAGATTAGATTGATTTTGACAGGTTAGCGAGTTGGTTGCACACAGCTGTGGAGCTACATTGATCCTTGGGCACCACAATTTTTTCTTTCCCTCATACAACTATACTAGTAATAGGATATAGCCCTCCCAAAAAAAAAGGACATTTTTTCCGGTCAGTCAAATGGATTACTAGTTGGCCTCCTCAATTGTCTAAAACTTTATACCAGTCCTCCTCAATTGTCTAAAACTTTATATTAGTTCCCCCAATTATTCTTAAGATTTATAGTTAGTCCAAAAGATAATAACTAATAGCTGACCTTCTCAAATTGTTCAAAAAATTTATAATTAATCAAGTGAATAATAACTCACTCTCTAGCATCGACATTGACAACCCACGGAGTTTTTAGTGTTGCAGCTATTGCTAATGCTAGCACATTGTCCCATTTTCTTTCTTCTCAACACAAAAACTTCCATCTCAACCAAAACTATTAATCTATTTTTATCCTGGCGCAACATCATCTTCTTGACTTTTTACTAAAGTGAATATGTGCATTTTCTTCTCTTTCTTTTATCAATCATAATTATTCTTTGACCATTATTATTGTTTTTGTTTAATTTTCTGTTTTAGCCTTCAAGAAAGCATTTGTGTGGATGTGTCTTATGATTTCATTTTTGTTTCTTTCTTCTGCCACTGTATAGGTGCCTGGAGAGAGGGAGAGAGAGAGAGAGATATATATATATATATATGTATATATATAGGCAAGTTGCATAGCAGTAGATAGATACTGCTATAGTAACTAGATAGATGGTACAATTTGGTCGTAGAGCTCAGCCGACAAAGAACGGTAAGCAGTGTCGGCAGTTGAAGGATCTTTAAGCATCAACTGCCGCGCTGTGGTCCCTTTAATGCTCTCTCAGTTTCTTTATGGCGATTGATGACGTGTCTTTACACCAGATATGACACGTGGTCTCCAATCTAGATAAAGCTAATTCTTATCCTTGTTTCCCATATAAAATTGTCTCGAATCACAAAACCATCACAAATTTTCAATTGTGTGCCTACTTTCATTGGCTCTCACGTAATCACACCTTTGATGAGTTCTTTCAATGAGGGGGTGTTGATGTCGATAAGGTGCTCTCTTATAGGGCTTTTTTTTTTTTTTGGATAACACTTTTTGAACTTCATCATCAAGCCCAGATGTATAAGCCTGTTCAATGTTCATTGCTTTAAAATTGGCAACAGAAGTGATTCGCATATGGGTAGGATAAATTAATATGGACAACACCACTCCAACTCCAAATAAATTTAAGTGATATTTTTGTTTGATTGCTCTTTTCTATCTTAAACATGAAGGAAAATGCATTCATATTGTTCATTTGTTCATTTGCCTGACAATCAAAGGGACACAATCTTTTACTTACATGCTAAGAACAATGTTAGGGTACAAAATTTTTCTTTAATAACCTATTTTTTTGTTAAGTTGATAAGTTGAGATTGTGTTATATCACCTTTATCTGAACATTTTATAATACAACTTTTATTATCCATAAATAATAATATATTATATCTCCAATTATGAAAAAAAAAATTAGAAACTTTTTGTATTCTTGTAATTATTAAGGTGCTAATATAAGTTTTTTTTGTTTTTGTTTTTTGGGTTGGGGGTGCGTATTCCCTCAAAAGCTAAACCCAAGTTTCACAAATTTGTCTTGTTATTTTCTTTTTTCCACCTTTAATCTATTCAGACCATGTAAGATGTTTTTGTAAAGAATTCACATTCCTCAATGACTTGATGATGAGCCCTTTATTGAAATGTTGAAAGAGAACCCTTAATTTGTCAAGTAATTGTGGCTGCAAGACGAGAGTGCGTGTGTGCATGAAAGAGGAGGAACTACTATCTACCCTAACACCCCGATGAAGAGAGATATAACAATTAAATGAGCCAATTGTTTTTTATTTAGGAGGAGAGCTGAGGCTTCCTCATATCATATCATATATTATATAACAAAAATTAGGTTTAAAAGTCGGGTTCATCAAATGATTTCACTAAATTGCAAAATTTACCAGATTACAACAATATTTTGGATAAAAAAGTTTTTTTAATAAAGACAACAACTTATTTTTCTTATTAGTTTCTTTAGATAAAATAACAATAATTTTTTATCAAAACATGAAACATGATCTAAATTTTAGTTGATAGAGACAACAACTTATTTACTCTTATCAATTTCTTTAGATAAAGTTATAGAGACAACAATTATTGCATCTAAGTTTTAGTTGATAGAGACAACAATTTATTTGTTCTTATCAATATTTTTTTTAGATAAAATAAAATAAGTGTTTTAACAAAAATGCAACATACATCTAAGTTTAGTTGATAGAGATAACAACTTATTTATTCTTATCAATTTCTTTAGATAAAGTAACAATAAATATTTTAACAAAACATGCAACATGCATTTTAGATAAAATAACAATAAGTGTTTTAAAAAAACATGCAACATACATCTAAGTTTTAGTTGATAGAAACAACAACTTATTTTTCTTTTAATTTATTTAGATAAAGTAACAATAAGTGGTTTAACAAAATATGCAACAAACATCTAAGTTTCAAAATTTAAATCCTACTCCAACTAAAAATCTATCATCAAATTTTCAAAATTTATATATAATCACCAATGGTCTTTCCATAGAATCTCTCTTGCGCCCATGTTTTTGTTTATTATTTTTTTCAAGTTGAACTTATCTCATATTATTTGTATTTGAAGTATATACATGTTGTATAGATTCATAGGAGTTGATAAATTTATATGATTCTCTCTCTCTCTCTCTCTCTCTCTCTCTCTCTCTCTCTCTCTCTCTCTCTCTCTCTCTCTCTCTCTCTCTCAATTTTTTCTTCCAATAGACAACTACTCTCATTAATTATTAAATTAATTTTATTAATTGTTAGAATATATTTCCTCAAATTAACAATAGTTTAATTTACTTAAAACCTTATCAGAACTTCAAGAATATTTATATTCACCAGTGGTCTTCCTTCTTACAACCCATGTTTTTTTTTTTTTTTTTTCAAATTGCTTTTTACGCATATGTATTTGTATATAATAGTTTTTTTTAAAAATAAATTCATCTTACTTATTGTTATTTGTTTCTAAACTTTCATATATGGATATTATGTCAAAGGAAGTCTTCTATAAAGAAGCAAAACAAGGGACCCCTATTTAAATTCTTGGTTTCTCTTAGGTATATTTTTTATTTTATTTTTTAAATTCTCAACTTTTGAATTATTTTTTGTGTATTAGGTTTTGGTTGTTCTATGTATTTAGTTTGTAATTGTTTTGATTTTTTCAATTGACTATCACTATGAAAAAACCTGGTTCAAAACATGTCTTTCATGTGCTATAGTGCAATCTGATTCCAAGTTACTTTTTCTTATTCATTGTTAAGACTTTATCACTATCTATCTATTTTTATATTTTAAAATTATGTCTATGCTTTGTGTTAATTTCTTAGTATGCGGAACTCCTCCAATATCCTTTTAGATCATTAAATTTAAGGTTCCTATGAACTTTTTCATGACTACATTTCTTCAAAAGTCAAACTAAATTCAATTTAAAATTCCTCCTATATCATTTTAGACCATTCATAATATTTGGCCAAATTAGATCCATCGGTCCAGATTTCTATATAAGTCTATCTTTACTTAACTTTATTTTCATTTTTTTAAAATGTTCAGAAATTTGGATTGTTTTTCATTAATGAATTGGGATTTTAGCTTATTTTGTTTTGATTTTTTTAATTATTATATATTTTTTCATGTGTAATATTAATATATGTGTTATTAAAGGCTAAAGCACAATATAATTAGAGACATTACTCAAGTTGTATAAGTTAGGGTGTTAACCATTTGAATAAAATCAACACTAAAACAGATTATTTAAATATCAAAATAAGAATTAAAAATGGAATTTATTTTAGGTGTACAAATATAATTGATTTTTTAATCTTAAATTTGAATTAATTATTTTAGGATAACCTTATTTACGCAAGTATTAGAAAAGATTTAATTGCTTGAGTTCAAATCACCCTATTCATTAATAAATAAGGAATTATAAAAAAAAAATTATAAAATTTTTTATTGATCATTTTAATTAGAGATATTATATATAAAGACAAATATACAAAATTATGCATTTTATATAATAAGAATCATTCATTTAGTTAGAAACAAGAATTCTAAAATTATGTAATAATAATTCTTTTAGTTATTATTTCTATATATATATATATATAAAGAAAATTCATGATTAAAGCAATACAATGCACAAGACTTTCACTAGTATTAATAAAAGAGGAATTATATGTGTACAACATTTTTACAACAAATCTTAAGTGACAGGTTGTTACTGGTTGTTATTGTTGGAGCAAAAAAGTAATCTTAGTATTAATTTCAAATTTGAACCCATAACAACTAACTACCTGTGATTTGTTGTAAAAATGTTGTAAAATTATTGTAAACGTAGCATCTCTCTTAATAAAAATATTGGTTCATCATATTATGGGCCCAAAAATAAAAGAGATATAATAGAAACCTACATTTACACATCCTATATGACTATGCCAGTCTCACACACATAACACACCCAAAATTGACTTCAAGGAACTAGTGAAATTGTTTTAAGATTTAGCCTCATATTTGTACTACAATGCTCCAATACCATCATGTTTACTAAAACCTAAAACACCTCTAATTTTTCTTTTAATCTAAAATTTCAGAGATTGAAATATAAAACTTGAAGACGTTCAAAATTGGCGTAAGTTTTTCTTCTCTCTCCAGCTATTTAGGTTCATAGCCATGTCCTTCTTGTATAAGAGAACCAGGAATTTGGTATTAATTTATCCACATCAGCTTCTCAAAGTGACCACCCATTAAAAAAATCATAAAGAAAATTTAACACTTATTTTGTCATAATTATAACTTCACCGAATATTATGGTTTAATCTAATCTGATGCAAGTAGAATTGGTAGGTCATCTCGGACGACTCAAAAGTTCAGTTTAGCCATGTCAAGGAAAGACAATAAGTTAATTAATCACCAATTCGTAAATTCTTGCCTAAAAGCATTCCCATTGGCCTAGCTAAAATAACATTTAATATATAAAAAGTGTTACATCCACAATATTTTCACAACACTTTTATAGTAAATTATAATTGACAAGTTGTTCCAGGTTTTTAATTTGAATCTACTACTGAAATTACATCCTGTAACAACTTGCTATCTAAGATTTGTTGTGAAAGTATTGCGGATGTGTATATATATATATTAACCCAAAATTTCCTAACAAAACGTCACCAAAGATTCAATTTACTCTGGAATTCTTTTAATTTATTGAAAAAATTGTTATTTTCTGACTTAAGCATCAAAAGGTCTTGGTCGGCACTTGATTGATATCATTTTAATTATGTTGTTTATTGCACAAGTGCTCACTGTTTAGCCTAACCCTACAATTAACTGCATCAACTTATTCTATGTTGATTATCTTTTAGAACTAATTTCAGGCACGCACGGGGACTAGCTAGGCAATTATTGATTCGATTTTGGTCAATTACAAAAGAAATGTTGATTATTTAGTTTGTTCCTTTATGGTCAAAGTATTTAAGGTAAATATTTTTTTTTTCCAGGCGATAAATGTAAATGAAAAATGCTAGAACTATAAATTATTTTACAATATTTTTTACAAATTGCAAATGTGATGAGTAATTGTTATTTTGGTAAGTAAAAAAGTGATATTAGTAATAGACCCAAATGAAAACCAATTAGAATTGCCTACATCAATAATTTGTAAAAACGTTGTGAAATAGTTTGTTATTTCTAATGAGTGCCCTTAGGGCAATCGTTAACAATCAATTTAAAAAAAGTTTTGACACCACTTTTATGAGAAATGAAAAAGGCTGTCAAAATTAAACATTAATTGTTTTTTTTTTTTTCATAAAAATTTTCTTTAAATAGATTGTTAACTATCCATTTGCATTCCTTGCTCCATATAGACTGGCCTCTCCATAAATGCTTGAAAGATCTACGACTACGAGTGAAGAAAGCTGTTACCTGTTCTCTTTCGACCTTTCACTTTGATCCCAAACCACATGATTTGATTAGTGAATTGTGGTAGCCAATTATCTGTTGACAACTTCTTGAGAAAGATAATAAACTGTTAAAGAAAGATGTTGTACTTAATTAATTGCTATTGTATAATACCCTAGAAAGATCAAATTATATTGTTCATACATACATTTATATTTAAGTTGATTTGATGCCGTTTCTCAAAAAAAAAAAAAAAAAAAAAAATATTGATTTGATGCAATGCCGACAAGTCTTTAATGGCCTTGATTTTCTGTCTTCAAATTGGAAATGACCTCATTATTTTTCTTGCAAAAAGTCATTTTTGCTGTGCTACCATAAACCTTTTGATCATCCATTGAAAGTAGTCATCGATCACTTAATTGATCCGTTGTCATTAAACTCTAATTTAATTTGTTAAATCGATCCTTAATTACAAAATCCATAAGTGGATAAACACAATAATTTATTGGTAAATGTCACAATCTTTATGTCCAGAAAATACAGATACCAAACATCCTTGTTCCATACAATATCCAGTCACTGGAAAATAATCCATACATCAAATATATAAAAACATCTTTTTTTGATAAGGTTTTTTTTAATAAGGAATATATAAAAAAAAAGATCTTATTAGATAGCAGAGTAGCTATTTTCATCATCTTCTGCTGGAGACTGAGAAAGAACAGATAATATAACAAAGGCTCCAAATAATATTGTAATAACAGCAGTGAAGTTGACAAGTAAGGCCTCTGAGCCATACTTTGCAAGCCCTGTATTTTCAAGGAAAGTAAGTTTCTCTAAGAATCCTATTGCACCATTGCCCACAGCCAATGTGAACACAGTAAGTCCAAATACCACATGCCAAGGAACAGAGTCGCTCCTAAGCCCAATAGTCCCTCCAGGGTAGAAGAAGACCAGGAACCCATATAACCACTGCAAATTTATTTTCTCAATGTTGTTAGGCTGGTTTTCATGAAGAAAATTAATGAAATTTACATTAAACACATCTCTATTTGTATGAGTTTTTAGTTGAATTATTATGCTGGGTGTTACAATTAGGACAGGTGAGCCCACTTAACTGAGCTTCAATTAACAACAAAGTTTGTTATGGGCCTTGCTTAAAACATGGCCTTGTGATTAAAGTTAAAGACTGGACCCTACATTCCAAGCCCAAGCACGTTTCTTTGCCTTTTAACAGCATGGATATGACATTCCAACAAGTATCTTTTCTCTTTTCCTCTCAGAAAAGAAAAGTAAATTATACTTTTGGTCTTAAAATTGAGGATAATTTTGATTTTGGTTCTTTAATATTAAAAACTTTAGATTTAGTTCTTCAAATTTCAAAAATGGAATAATTTAGTTCCTGAAATTAGGATAGTTAGATTTTGATCCTTCAAATATGAAGTTGGTTTGATTTTGGTCCTTCAAATATGTGGTTTGCTCAATTTGGTCCCTAAAAAATGGGGGTGTCTTAGTCTCCCATTAGTCACATAAACAAAAAAAATATATGAACTGATCAAATTGTTCTCTTTTTTAAACTCCATTTGAAACCCAAATTTTTTTAAATTTAAAGGATCAAAATCAAACCAACACTTAATTTTAGTGACCAAAAATGTAATTTACCAAAAATAAAATCTAAGCAAGAAGCCGAGAAGCTTTACAATATTGGGTCTTATTAACGGCTGTCCTTACAGAAATTGTTAATAAATTATTTTAGAAAAATTTTGATATCATTTTTATAAAAAAATATAAAAAGTTTAAAAAAAATTAATTAATATTTGTTCATAAAAAGTTTCTAACAATATTTTATAAATTAATACCTTTAAGGCATCTGTTAACTTTTCCCTACAATATTTTTACTACAGCGTAACATATGGATGATAGAATAAAAGTGTAATTACCACTTTAGTTCCTAAGGTTTGTCCTATATATATATATTTTTTTTATCCCGTGCAATAAGTAGTTTTACCTGAATACCATAGAGAACAATAATCCCAATTCCAAGCCAGGAATGCAAGCTGTAGAGATTGACAATCCCGCTCTCATTATGATACTTGAATGCAGTATAAATTCCCAAAATACCAAGTACTAGAGCAATGGCATGAAGCACCAGATGTATCAACTTCTTCACGTCTTTCCTCAAAGGAAGTGACTTGTAACTAATAATGGCTGCATTTTAATTAATGGCAAATTAATTACTATGCATGTAGGAGAATCTTAGACCTTATTCTATATAGAATGATTTGTAAATTACCTTCACCCCCTATGATAATGAAGCCTACCAACATCAGAAAAGGATGTAGCTGTAGAGAGAAATTAATGGACATGTGAGGCTTTTTTTGCTTGATAGAAATTACAAACGTACATAAAAATCAAGTCAAGCAAAAAGGTATACTTTGCATAAAATTAAAGTTTTAGTTAATCATCCACAAATTTTTTACAGAAATAATCAATGATTTAGCAAATATATTACACACACACACACACACACACACACACACATATATATATATATATATGTATATGTATATATATAGCATGTGAAGATCAAGTAATTCTTTTCTCAAAAAAAAAAAAAAATCAAGTAACTCGACATGTGGAAAAGATACTTAATTTTAACCATTATGGCCTTTAACATGTTTATATATATATATATATTCTTTAATATGCTCAAGATGTATATATGTATGTATGTATTTACGAGAGATCAGGACAACTCAAATTTGGGAATCTGTTTTGCACTCTTACATAAGTGTGATACTTTACCCATTTTCCCTTCTTAATTAGTATTTTTTTGGCTGGAAGGAAATGATATGCATATTTATGAAAATTGATTGTGATTTACCACCAATCGATGATTGTGCATGATTTTCAGTCCATTGAAAAAATATAAGAATTTATAGACCGAGAAAAAGACATAAAAATTTTCGACTAAAAAATTTCTGGAGGATATGAAATTATGAAAAGTATTGGTATGTGAATTTATATAACATAAAAAATAAAAATAAAAAGCCAAAATCATTTTTTAAAACTTCCAAAGAATATCACGAATACACGTCTAGCCATAACTATAAGTCCATAATTAAACATTCATTTGGCGCCACACGCATGTTACAGCACATAAGTGTTCAGAATCACTCTAAAATAGATAATGGGATAAGCAAAAGACTCACAGCTCATGTGAAGAAGAAATTAGAAACCTCATTAATTATTTCAATTTCAATATGGCCATGGGTAGGTTGCTATGTGTCCTACATTAATTTCCTAACTTACACACGAAAAAAAAAAACCCTTAAAGTCTAAATATTATATAATTTTTTTATGTCGTAAATATATATAATATAATAATAATGACCCTCACATCAGTCACATGGGTACTTTATAAATTACTATTTATTTAAAAAACAATAGCAAAGGTTTTAGGTAAATTTTACTTGTACTAGAGTTAAGATATATAATAATTTTGTCGAGCCGTATGATAGTGATACTCATTTTATTCAAATAAAAATGATTAATTCTTCCCAAAAAAAAAAAAAAAAAGAAGACAATTAGAAAGGTAGGTTTTATTTGAAGGGTAGGTACGTGCTACCAAACTAGGCAACTAACTATCACCACTACCAGCTTCTCAAAAAAAACTATCACTACTACCAAACAAACAGCTTGGGATTTTAACTGGTTTAAGCTATAGGTAAATGTCACCGTGGCAACAAGTAATTTTCCATTTATTAGAAAATATAACCCTAGTTCAAGAAAGAAAGTCTTTTCATTTCATCAAGTTCGTGCTAATATTTTTATTATCTAAAAGAGTTGGTATTGTTGATTAAGAATCAACCTATCACACATGGTATAAGTGTGAACCGCTTTACAAAAAGCTAGCTAAATTTCAAAATATTGACATTAAGGACCAAAAAAAAAAAAAAATAGTGCTTGGCTTAGCTGTCCAGTGCATTTAGTTACTGATATTAAGCAGCTTGTTACCACCACAAAAAAAATATATATATATATATATATATGATTAAAAAAGTTTGAAACAGTCCAAGCCAATTGGTGTGGCATCCAATACCATATTCACAGTGAGAGAGAATCAAGAAAAATTCCAAATGCCAATAAACATGAGGAATAAAACCTAGGTCACCCATTAAACCATAACTTACAGTAAAAGTAAAATATTAAGATAGTATTCATTAACAATAAAAAGATCAAAAAATCAAATTTAATACTAAACTTGTTAATGTCCAGATAAACCAAGAAACACAAGATTTCGTCATTTCCCAAGCCACACACACACACACACAAAAAACAAAACAAACAATGAAACGAAACACACACTTTGATAGACATGGTCAACCGACTCAACCTCACAGGAAAAAACCCAAAAACCAAACGAAAATTACAGAACCCAGAAGAGAGAAAGAGAGATAGAGAGAGAGCTTCTACAATTCTACAAAACCCCCACAAATTACAACCAAACAAAACCTAGTACTGGAAATCATAACAAGTGTATATATGTAAAAACCACCGACCCAAGAAGCAAAAAGAGAAAGATAGAGCTAGAAAAACTTACATTGAAGATGAGGCTCTTGTTGGGAGCTTCCCATGCGAAACCACCTCTGAAATGTAAGGTCCAAACCAACACAAAAACCACACCCAAAATTGCCAGCACGTGTGCCACAAACGTGAAAGGAATAGCCCTTACACCGAGTACCATGTTTCTCTGAACCAAAAAATCTCTATCCCCTCTATCCTGATCTTTGTAAAATAGCTATATACGGAAATGAAAGCAATCTCTTATGGCTAAATATATTCTGCTGGTAACGTCTTTTAATTGCTTGCCTTTTTCTGATGTAGTTATTTTTAGCTTGATTTGACCGTCCGATGAAAATCTTTTTATCATTATTGGATGATTGCTGCCACGTTGGTTTCTCTGATTGGGAGTGTACTGTTGGTGTTTGGGGTCTAGGGTGTACCCCACAACTTCGTGTCTATTCTTCTACCCCTCATTCTTTACTTACCTGTCAACATTTTGCATATATTTCATCTGAGACATTATTGTGCTATTATTATTGTCGACTTTCGGATGTATGGGAGAAAACATATTGTGTTTCTACTCATACCTAAGACTTCAATACTTCTTCTAACAAGCTTTTTTTTTTTTTTTTTTTTTTAATAAAGACAAATATACAAAATTATGCATTTTATATAATAAGAATCATTCATTTAGTTAGAAACAAGAATTCTAAAATTATGTAATAATAATTCTTTTAGTTATTATTTATATATATATATATATATATAAAGAAAATTCATGATTAAAGCAATACAATGCACGAGACTTTCACTAGTATTAATAAAAGAGAAATGATATGTCTACAACATTTTTACAACAAATTCTAAGTGGTAAGTTGTTACTGGTTGTTATTGTTGAAGTAAAAAAGTAATCTTAGTGTTAATTTCAAATTTGAATCAATAACAACTAATCACCTGTGATTTGTTGTAAAATTGTTGTAGACGTAGCATCTCTTTTAATAAAAATATTGGTTCATCATATTATGGGCCCAAAAATAAAAGAGATATAATAGAAACCTACATTTACACATCCTATATGACTATGCCAGTCTCACACACATAACACACCCAAAATTGACTTCAAGGAACTAGTGAAATTGTTTTAAGATTTAGCCTCATATTTGTACTACAATGCTCCAATACCATCATGTTTACTAAAACCTAAAACACCTCTAATTTTTCTTTTAATCTAAAATTTCAGAGATTGAAATATAAAACTTGAAGATGTTCAAAATTGGCGTAAGTTTTTCTTCTCTCTCCAGCTATTTAGGTCATAGCCATATCCTTCTTGTATAAGAGAACCAGGAATTTGGTATTAATTTATCCACGTCAGCTTCTCAAAGTGACCACCCATTAAAAAAATCATAAAGAAAATTTAACACTTATTTTGTCATAATTATAACTTCACCGAATATTATGGTTTAATCTAATCTGATGCAAGTAGAATTGGTAGGTCATCTCGGACGACTCAAAGTTCAGTTTAGCCATGTCAAGGAAAGACAATAAGTTAATTAATCGTCAATTCGTAAATTCTTGCCTAAAAGCATTCCCATTGGCCTAGCTAAAATAACATTTAATATATAAAAAGTATTACATCTACAACATTTTTACAACATTTTTATAGCAAATTATAATTAACAAGTTGTTGCAGGCTTTTAATTTGAATCTACTATTGAAATTATATCCTGTAACAACTTGCTATCTAAGATTTGTTGTGAAAGTATCGTGGACGTGTATATATATATATATATTAACCCAAAATTTCCTAACAAAACGTCACCAAAGATTCAATTTACTCTCGAATTCTTTTAATTTATTGAAAAAATTGTTATTCTCTGACTTATGCATCAAAAGGTCTTGGTCGGCACTTGATTGATATCATTTTAATTATGTTGTTTATTGCACAAGTGCTCATTGTTTAGCCTAGCCCTACAATTAACTGCATCATCTTATTCTATGTTGATTATCTTTTAGAACTAATTTCAGGCACGCGCGGGGACTAGCTAGGCAATTATTGATTCGATTTTGGTCAATTACAAAAGAAATGTTGATTGTTTAGTTTGTTCCTTTATGATCAAAGTATTTAAGGTAAATATTTTTTTTTTCCAGGCGATAAATGTAAATGAAAAAAATGCTAGAACTATAAATTATTTTACAATATTTTTTACAAATTGCTAATGTGATGAGTAATTGTTACCTTAGTAAGTAAAAAAGTGATATTAGTAATAGACCCAAATGAGAACCAATTAGAATTGCCTACATCAACAATTTTGTAAAAACGTTATGAAATAGTTGGTGATTTTAGCATTACTCTATGGGTCATGCTAATGAGTGCCTTTAGGGCAATTGTTAACAATCAATTTAAAAAAAGTTTTGACACAACTTTTATGAGAAATAAAAAAAGCTATCAAAACATTAATTATATTTTTTTTTCATAAAAACTTTCTTTAAATGAATTGTTAACTATCCATTTGCATTCCCTGCTCCATATAGACCGGCCTCTCCATAAATGCTTGAAAGATCTACAAGTGAAGAAAGCTGTTACCTGTTCTCTTTCGACCTTTCACTTTGATCCCAAACCACATGATTTGATTAGTGAATTGTGGTAGCCAATTATCTGTTGACAACTTTTTGAGAAAGATAATAAACTGTTAAAGAAAGATGTTGTACTTAATTAATTGCTATTGTATAATACCCTAGAAAGATCAAATTATATTGTTCATACATACATTTATATTTAAGTTGATTTGATGCCGTTTCTCAAAAAAAAAAAAAAAAAAAAAATGATTTGATGCAATGCCGACAAGTCTTTAATGGCCTTGATTTTCTGTCTTCAAATTGGAAATGACCTCATTATTTTTCTTGCAAAAAAGTCATTTTTGCTGTGCTACCATAAACCTTTTGATCATCCATTGAAAGTAGTCATCAATCACTTAATTGATCCGTTGTCATTAAACTCTAATTTAATTTGTTAAATCGATCCTTAATTACAAAATCCATAAGTGGATAAACACAATAATTTATTGGTGAATGTCACAATCTTTGTCCAGAAAATACAGATACCAAACATCCTTGTTCCACACAATATCCAGTCACTGGAAAATAATCCATACATCAAATATATAAAAACATCTTTTTTTGATAAGGTTTTTTTAATAAGGAATATATAATAAAAAAACATCTTATTAGATAGCAGAGTAGCTATTTTCATCATCTTCTGCTGGAGACTGAGAAAGAACAGATAATATAACAAAGGCTCCAAATAATATTGTAATAACAGCAGTGAAGTTGACAAGTAAGGCCTCTGAGCCATACTTTGCAAGCCCTGTATTTTCAAGGAAGGTAAGTTTCTCTAAGAATCCTATTGCACCATTGCCCACAGCCAATGTGAACACAGTAAGTCCAAATACCACATGCCAAGGAACAGAGTCGCTCCTAAGCCCAATAGTCCCTCCAGGGTAGAAGAAGACCAGGAACCCATATAACCACTGCAAAGTTATTTTCTCAATGTTGTTAGGCTGGTTTTCATGAAGAAAATTAATGAAATTTACATTAAACACATCTCTATTGTATGAGTTTTTACTTGAATTATTATGCTGGGTGTTACAATTAGGACAGGTGAGCCCACTTAACTGAGCTTCAATTAACAACAAAGTTTGTGATGGGCCTTGCTTAAAACATGGCCTTGTGATTAAAGTTAAAGACTGGACCCTACATTCCAAGCCCAAGCACGTTTCTTTGCCTTTTAGGTACAGCATGGATATGACATTCCAACAAGTATCTTTTCTCTTTTCCTCTCAGAAAAGAAAATGGGTAAATTATACTTTTGGTCTTAAAATTGAGGATAATTTTGATTTTGGTTCTTTAATATTAAAAACTTTAAATTTAGTTCTTCAAATTTCAAAAATGGAATAATTTAGTTCCTGAAATTAGGATAGTTCGATTTTGATCCTTCAAATATGAAGATTTTGGTCCTTCAAATATGTGGTTAATTTGCTCAATTTGGTCCCTAAAAAATGGGGATGTCTTAGTCTCCCATTAGTCACATAAACAAAAAAAATATATGAATTGATCAAATTGTTCTCTTTTTTAAACTCCATTTGAAACACAAATTTTTTTAAAATTTAAAGGATCAAAATCAAACCAACACTTAATTTTAGTGACCAAAAATGTAATTTACCAAAAATAAAATCTAAGCAAGAAGCCAAGAAGCTTTACAATATTGGGTCTTATTAACGGCTGTCCTTACAAAAATTGTTAATAAATTATTTTAGAAAAATTTTGATATCATTTCATAAAAAATATAAAAAGTTTTAAAAAAACTAATTAATATTTTTTCATTTTTTCATAAAAAGTTTTTAACAATATTTTATAAATTAATACCTTTAAGGCATCTGTTAACTTTTCTCTACGATATTTTTACTACAGCGTAACATGTGGATGATAGAATAAAAGAGTAATTACCACTTTAGTTCCTAAGGTTTGTCCAATATATATATTTTTTATCCCGTGCAAGTAGTTTTACCTGAATACCATAGAGAACAATAATCCCAATTCCAAGCCAGGAATGCAAGCTGTAGAGATTGACAATCCCGCTCTCATTATGATACTTGAATGCAGTATAAATTCCCAAAATACCAAGTACTAGAGCAATGGCATGAAGCACCAGATGTATCAACTTCTTCACGTCTTTCCTCAAAGGAAGTGACTTGTAACTGATAATGGCTGCATTTTAATTAATGGCAAATTAATTACTATGCATGTAGGAGAATCTTAGACCTTATTCTATATAGAATGATTTGTAAATTACCTTCACCCCCTATGATAATGAAGCCTACCAACATCAGAAAAGGATGTAGCTGTAGAGAGAAATTAATGGACATGTAAGGCTTTTTTTGCTTGATAGAAATTACAAACGTACATAAAAATCAAGTCAAGCAAAAAGGTATACTTTGCATAAAATTAAAGTTTTAGTTAATCAACCACAAATATTTTACAGAAATAATCAATGATTTAGCAAATATATTACACACACACACATATATATATGTATATGTATATATATATCATGTGAAGATCAAGTAATTCTTTTCTCAAAAAAAAAAATCAAGTAATTCGACATGTGGAAAAGATACTTAATTTTAACCATTATGGCCTTTAACATGTTTGTATATATATATATATATATATTCTTTAATATGCTCAAGATGTATATATGTATGTATGTATTTACGAGAGATCAGGACAACTCAAATTTGGGAATCTGTTTTGCACTCTTACATTAGTGTGATACTTTACCCATTTTCCTTTCTTAATTAGTATTTGTTTGGCTGGAAGGAAATGATATGCATATTTATGATAATTTATTGTGATTTACCACCAATCGATGATTGTGCATGATTTTCAGTCCATTGAAAAAATATAAGAATTTATAGACCGAGAAAAAGAACATAAAAATTTTCGACTAAAAAATTTCTGGAGGATATGAAATTATGCAAAGTATTGGTATGTGAATTTATATAAAATAAAAAATAAAAATAAAAAGCCAAAATCATTTTTTAAAACTTCCAAAGAATATCACGAATACACGTCTAGCCATAACTATAAGTCCATAATTAAACATTCATTTGGCACCACACGCATGTTACAGCACATAAGTGTTCAGAATCACTCTAAAATAGATAATGGGATAAGCAAAAGACTCACAGCTCATGTGAAGAAGAAATTAGAAACCTCATTAATTATTTCAATTTCAATATGGCCATGGGTAGGTTGCTATGTGTCCTACATTAATTTCCTAACTTACACACGAAAAAAAAAAACCCTTAAAGTCTAAATATTATATAATTTTTTTATGTCGTAAATATATATAATATAATAATAATGACCCTCACATCAGTCACATGGGTACTTTATAAATTACTATTTATTTAAAAAACAATAGCAAAGGTTTTAGGTAAATTTTACTTGTACTAGAGTTAAGATATATAATAATTTTGTCGAGCCGTATGATAGTGATACTCATTTTATTCAAATAAAAATGATTAATTCTTCCCAAAAAAAAAAAAAAAAAGAAGACAATTAGAAAGGTAGGTTTTATTTGAAGGGTAGGTACGTGCTACCAAACTAGGCAACTAACTATCACCACTACCAGCTTCTCAAAAAAAACTATCACTACTACCAAACAAACAGCTTGGGATTTTAACTGGTTTAAGCTATAGGTAAATGTCACCGTGGCAACAAGTAATTTTCCATTTATTAGAAAATATAACCCTAGTTCAAGAAAGAAAGTCTTTTCATTTCATCAAGTTCGTGCTAATATTTTTATTATCTAAAAGAGTTGGTATTGTTGATTAAGAATCAACCTATCACACATGGTATAAGTGTGAACCGCTTTACAAAAAGCTAGCTAAATTTCAAAATATTGACATTAAGGACCAAAAAAAAAAAAAAATAGTGCTTGGCTTAGCTGTCCAGTGCATTTAGTTACTGATATTAAGCAGCTTGTTACCACCACAAAAAAAATATATATATATATATATATATGATTAAAAAAGTTTGAAACAGTCTAAGCCAATTGGAGTGGCATCCAATACCATATTCACAGTGAGAGAGAATCAAGAAAAATTCCAAATGCCAATAAACATGAGGAATAAAACCTAGGTCACCCATTAAACCATAACTTACAGTAAAAGTAAAATATCAAGATAGTATTCATTAACAATAAAAAGATCAAAAAATCAAATTTAATACCAAACTTGTTAATGTCCAGATAAACCAAGAAACACAAGATTTCGTCATTTCCCAAGCCACACACACACACACACACACACACACACACACACACACAAAACAAAACAAACTATGAAACAAACACAAACATTGATAGACATGGTCAACCGACTCAACCTCACAGGAAAAAACCCAAAAACCAAACGAAAATTACATAACCCAGAAGAGAGAAAGAGAGATAGAGAGAGAGCTTCTACAATTCTACAAAAACCCCACAAATTACAACCAAACAAAACCTAGTACTGGAAATCATAACAAGTGTACATATGTAAAAACCACCGACCCAAGAAGCAAAAAGAGAAAGATAGAGTTAGAAAAACTTACATTGAAGATGAGGCTCTTGTTGGGAGCTTCCCATGCGAAACCACCTCTGAAATGTAAGGTCCAAACCAACACAAAAACCACACCCAAAATTGCCAGCACGTGTGCCACAAACGTGAAAGGAATAGCCCTTACACCGAGTACCATGTTTCTCTGAACCAAAAAAACTCTATCCCCTCTATCCTGATCTTTGTAAAATAGCTATATACGGAAATGAAAGCAATCTCTTATGGCTAAATATATTCTGCTGGTAACGTCTTTTAATTGCTTGCCTTTTCTGATGTAGTTATTTTTAGCTTGATTTGACCGTCTGATGAAAATCTTTTTATCATTATTGGATGATTGCTGCCACGTTGGTTTCTCTGATTGGGAGTGTACTGTTGGTGTTTGGGGTCTAGGGTGTACCCCACAACTTCGTGTCTATTCTTCTACCCCTCATTCTTTACTTACCTTTCAACATTTTGCATATATTTCATCTGAGACATTATTGTGCTATTATTATTGTCGACTTTCAGATGTATGGGAGAAACCATATTGTGTTTCTACTCATACCTAAGACTTCAATACTTCTTTTAACAAACTTTTTTTTTTTTTTTTTTTTGTGTTTTCGGTCGTTTTTTCTTTCTTCGGTAAACATCCTCATGTTGGACGGACTTCAATACTTCTTTTAACAAACTTTTTTTTTTTTTTTTTTTTGTGTTTTCGGTCGTTTTTTCTTTCTTCGGTAAACATCCTCATGTTGGACGGAATTTGATTCCTTTATTTAGAATTCGTTTATTTTGTTAAAATTGAAAATTTTTTGTTCAATATAAATATAAGTAAAAATTAGCTAAAATAATATAGTGAAATTGATGAATAATATCAAAAAATACAATAAGATTCATAAATAATAACAAAAATTAATTAAATAGTAAAATAAGTTAGCAAAATTAATCATGTCAAACAGAAACTTACTATATTATGTTTTATATTTGATTATTCAAATATGATTCACGTTTATTATTAAAATATTGTTTAGCTATCTAGCTAGGCATCTTGGTTTATGTTAAAAAGAAAATGAGATTTTTTTTTTTTTAATAAGTTTGACTCATTTTTATGCAGTTATGTTGATTTGATATTGCATTGAATTGCGTTAAGTGTCGTATTGTATGGATTTGTGTTGACTCTTACATCGGATACTTATTAAGTGGTAAATATATAGGAATATCTTATCTAAAGAGAGAGAACTTTGGAATTAGTGAAAAAAAATTGTCATTTTTTGAAAAATAAATAATAACATATGTGGAGGAGATAGGTAACTTACATATATAGTGAACCTAGACACAATTTGGACCGCAAAGACTAGCAGCTTATGTCATCTGTGACGTCATAATTTTTAAAAAGTAGTGGGTGCTTATCAAATGTAAAATGACAATCATCCTTTGTTCTTATTAGCATTGGCAGTTGGCTGTGAGATTAATGATGGTGATTTCTTATTATCATCTGGAATGGCACGAGCCTCTTGAGGTAATTGGGCCCACTCTCACTGACTCAACTCGACCGTGTCTATCATTTAAGAGTTTGGAGCCAAGCGTATGGATTGGCATCTTTGGATTTTTGTACCTTGTGCAAATCAAGAGATTAGCATTTAGTGACTATTGTAAATTGGAGGATTCTATGAACAAAGTTTGGTTATAAATTTGATTTTAGTTTAAGGTTATAACTTTGCTGAATATTTTTTTATTGGACGTAAATATTCACAAATTCACATTTGAATTATATTTTCTTCTTATATATTTTATACTTGCAAAATTTTCTTAAGATCAAATATTAAAAGCTATGTTATCAAATAATTATTTAAATTGCAAGTTTTTATAATTTAAAGTTATGCATAAAAAATAAGTTTATGAATTATATAGTAAATAACATCTAATTGGCATATAATTTGATAAGCGTGTTAAGAACGTAAAGAACATATAATTTAACGGTTAGATTTTCAAAACATGTAATAATGTTTTTTTTTTTTTAAAGGAAGTTTTGTTCTTAGATTACAATTAAGTTTGTAGCCAAATTTTGTCTGAATTTTATTATCTGAAGATAATTACTTTGTGTATTTCAAGGAGGGGAAAAAAAAAAACTTTCTGTAAGCTTATTATTACAATTTGTTTGTATATATCAAAATTCAAAAACTAAGTGCTAAGCAAAGCTTCTTATATTTGTTCCGATGGTTGTATAAAACTTTAAATTGGAATTTTTCACGACCATAATCTTGAGTGTGATGTTAACTTATTAGTTAGAAATGGTCCATCACTTCCTGTCTTTAAAAGAACCCTCATTGGATGAGGTTGTAGCTGATCTGATTCTCACTCGTAAGTGACATTAGAGCCATTCACATTCCCCATGACTTGACAAAAAGATAGGTTTAAATCAGAAATTTTTTTTTTTTTTTTTTAGAATCATATATTAGCAAAACCAAGATCCTTTATTGTAGGATCATGAGGATCAGACCATGCGTATACGACACAGCCCAATTATCTCACATCAGTAATATGAGCCCATATCTACCAAGATTTTGCTAAGACAGTCCATCAGTCATCAGAGTTTCGAAGTTTGGTAAATCCAACTTATAAAATGGAGAAAAATAAAATAAAGCAAATGACCTATTAATTCACTACTATTCGAAGCTAGAACCACTCTGCAGAGGGCCCAAAAGTTTCAAACGAGGCAAGGACCGGTTCCAAATAGGCCGACATTCTAAGCCCAATGTACAATTCATTGAGATCACAAAGAACAACAAGCCGAAGTTCAAGACAAGAAATTCTGGGGCCTTATATATGGGCTTGAGATCCTACAGTACCTAATTGCCCCAAGGTTTCGGTAATAGTACTACTTGTACTGACTATTAGAAACCCATTCTTTTTGTTTTCTTTCTTTTTTTGAGCAATGGTCAAAACAGTTCTAAGCCCACGAGAAAACTTGATGATTCCTTATAAAAACCATTGAAGTCTGCATCAACCATTTAATAATAATGTTTTGACATAGGCAAAAAGTCATCCAGTCTTACTTAGCATTAGTATTAGTAGTGCTAAAAAGACATCATGTTATTTTTAGCACCACCAATACTAAAAAGCATGCTACAATGGTGGAGGGAAAGCCAAAAAATTTGGCTGTTAAGCTACAATGCACAGCCAAAGCTAAGAAGGTATATATATTATTAAAAGTTATATTATTTTATTGTGTTGAAAGCTAAAATAAAACCATTGATATTAAGTGTTTTGTAAAGCAAAATGGTAAAATAGATAAAGTAACTTTTTGTGATGCGAAATTACTAAATTTATGAGTTCGGATGCTTAAGCGATCAAGATAGCTTAAGCTTTTGAGTTTTGAGTGCTTTTGTTTTAACTCATATCAGTCACTATTTAATAATTCTTCTGCCAGCTATGTAAACATTTTTTTCCCCCTTTGACATCTATATATAATATATAGTTGTTAATTATCCCTATTGTTTGTAGTCAGTTTGTAACTTTGTATGGAATCCATATTGTTTAATGTTTATAGTGAATTGTACGGACTTCCTATTGTTTATATATACATATATATACACACACACATACACACACTTCTCAGTTATAAGTTCTATGTGTTCTCTTCTGTTAAAGAAATTTAAACTTGAAACAGTATATTTATTTATTGTTAGTATTTTTTTTTTCCGAATCCTTATTGTGAGTATATCTATTGTTAGGGTAAATTACGTATTTAATCCTTATCTTATATACCATATTTCAATTTGGTCTTTAATATTTCAATTGTATCAATTTAATCTCTAATCTTTCAGTACCATGTCAATTTAGCCCTTGTTATTTTTTGGGTGTAAATTGATGACGCGTCTAATGACAAAAATAAAAAATCAGCTTTCGTTAATGTGACAGTACACTAAAATTTTATTTTGGTCATTTTTCATATCATCAATTTTCATTCAAGATATAATGATAAGAACTAAATCGACACGACACTAAAAAGTTAGAAATCAAATTGAAATATAGTGCAAAAGATAAGAACATAACAGGTAGTACTTTACCCTTACTGTTATTTTTATTGTTTGGATGACATGACTTCCCAAACCCGCTCCCACTTTTGTTGGCATTAATTGGCTTGTCCATTGAAATTATGAAGTCAAACCAAAGTGTGGAGTAACCACTTTTTTGGTAACACCCATTCAAAGTTCAAACATCGTCTGATTCTCACGTTTTAGTTCATGACATTCTTTATCACTTTTTTATCTCTAGTATGATTTCATATCTTATGTCTAAAAAAAATTTAAAGCATTTTATTTTTTTATGGTAAGGTCTTGTACTCACAATCTCACCATTTATATTACACTTATAAAGAAATTAAGTACAATAGAACTGGTTTGGCAAGCCCATAGACTGCATCTTCTTCTTCTTCTTCTTTTCATTTTTTTTTTTTTTTTTAAAGAAAGGACTAGCTAAACTAGTAGTGCAGAACTCCAGTAGCTTAGCTCTTGAGCAAAAAGTTCCTTTGTATAAAGGTAACATATGGTCCACTCATACATATTAGATAGGATTCCCTTTCTTTATCTACTCTCATTTTTCTTCCTCTCAACCACTTGTCATTGTCAGATTGTTTTAGGTACCATTTGTCAAGATTTGTGGAAAATCACTAGTGATTTTTGTGCTATTCTCTAAAAGGGCAGTCAAGTCTTAATTAAACTCCACATAATTGTTTGGAGGCTGATGACAGTATCAGGAGTACTCATTTGCAGCATGATCTGAAGACGACGGACCCTTTTTGCATGCCAAGAAGACTAAGGAAACCTTTGGAAAAAGCTGGAATGCAATAATGAATAAAAAAAAAAAAAAGCTAGTAAAGTTTTAATTAATTAAGACTCGTCGTAGTCGTTTATACAGTCTAAATCAATCAAGTGAACACCCCATGCGATTCAAAGCTCTCACAACATTCTCACATGTCAAATACACCCAAAACCAGACAAATCTTGGGCATCACAATTAGTTGGCTAGGAAAAGATCACGACTTGCTGACTAAACGAAAATGTTCCTCTCAGACAGAATGTTGAATTGGCCTTTTGCCTTCCAAATAGTGGTCTTTAAGCCTCACGTAGAGCTATGAAAGGCACCTAACTAACGCTTATGATCCATATATGGTACCAACGCATAGAAAGGCACCAAATTGACGTTCATGAACCACATATACGGCACCAACGCATGGAAAAGCACCGAATTAACATTAATGACCTATATTTGGTGTCAACAGTTGGAATGATGGTAACAGCATGGGTTGGAATGACATCCAATAATAATATTGCACCGATAATATTTAATTAAGGAAATAAATATGTACCTTATGGAGAGTAATAATTTTCTTAATTACGAGAGGATGTTGTACATTCTCAAAGATGAACCAAAGTTCTTTTATTTACCTGAAGAAAAGAATAAAGTTCTCTTTTGGCTACTTCAATAGGAAGTTAAGAACCGTGTGACTTAAAACAGATCCGAAACCCAAAGATACGCTTTAAGACTGACTTTTATTAAGAAAGTCATTTAAAAACATAGAGAAAAAGTGTATCAGAAGTCCAATTTAATGACTGACAAAGAGTACCGTGTAGAACACGTAGCTAGCAAGCCAACTACAAATCTTCATAAAAATCATAAAGTAAAGGAAAATGCTAATAGTAATCAGTCCAAGTGAATTCAGTATTTCACCAAACCAATTCTCTTGAATTTAAAACAAATTCTTATCCATTTATTGCTTCAAGCCTTCAAGGAATGTTTATCCTCAGATTTGTAAACCAAAAAAAAAAAAAAAAAGTTTTAGATTCAAATAAAAACTTAATTGACTGACAAATGAAGGGTTTTTTATTTATTTTTTGAACTGATTAAATTATGAAAATAATATAATCGTATCCACAAGGATTTTTTTAGTTTAGTGATCCATGATTGCCCTAACCTATATTTGTTTTCAATTGAAAAACGCAGAAATAACAGCTAGCTACACCCTTAACAAGTAATGAATAATGATCTGGTTCAAGAGTTGGGGAGGGAGAGAGAGAGAGAGAGAGAAAGAGAAAGCACATGTTCCCACGTGTTTTCACACATTTACAGACCATATAGGCAGTGTATATGACCCAACTAGGGACCAAAAAAATAAATAATTGCGGGCACTTTATGTATCATGCTATGTTGGAAAGGATATTTTATTGTTTTTTTATATTTTGGGGCAAATTTGTGGAGGCCAATATGCTTTGGTCCACCATTGTCTCATAATTGATTTATTGTAAGGCAAAATATATCATCCTCTAGCTGTGCCTTTATTATACTTCGCGATGCTCTACAATTTTAGTCAAATGAAATCATGTTTTCATTCAGTACTTTCTAGAAGAGAAGAGGTCTAATTGGGAGGATTGAAAGTGCACCTCAAAGAGAGACTGAGAGAGGAGATAAAAACAATATAGAGAGATAGATGCATTATAGAAAAAAGTCCAAATTTTGAAAAATCCTGATGTTTTTAATTGTATCTTTATTAAAGCACATACTTTATAAACCATAATAATTTATAAAAACTTAGCCTATATCTATTAAAAATAATTAGCAAATCAACCTATCTATGTGGAAGAAAGATTTTGATTAGTGCCTACTAAAATAACATCGTTTTACTTTTGAGTGTTTGTCGTCTTCTCTTTAAAGCTGAAAACGATTTTAAGAGAGGGAAATTGAAGTAATGACTTCAAAAACTAGATTCTATGTTACTGGTTTTAAACATATAGATTATCTGGTTTATAAGGTATGAGATTTAAAATGACAAAATAAAAATTCAGGGTATTTTATTGGGGAGAAAAACATTCAAGTGGGTAAACTTTGGTTAAAAAAAAGGAATTGTACCATTTCACTAATAATTATACCATTAAACTAAAATGTATAAGTTAGGATGGAAACAATATATGATAATGAAAAATGAGGATTTTTAACTTTATTTTTTAAAAATAATGATAGAAAAAATATCAAAAAGTTTTTACAAAATAATATTATGCCTAGGAAATAAATCCACAGATAAATCTTGTTTAGTAATACGTAGCTTTTGTAAGATTTGTATTTTGTAAGTAGAAAAATAAATACTACTACAATTTTGTACAATTATTACTAGAATGTTTTGAATGCATGGTTCATGTCCTTGGATTGGGCTTTGAAGTCACACGACGTTGTAACAGTCAGTGGTTAGAAGCGTGGCCATTGGCCGTGATGAACATGACTCTATTTATTGAGAGCAGATCCCCAATAGTAATTCTTTTTTGGCTAAAGAACCCAAATTAATTCCCTTAATGATATTGATCATCCAACCATCTCCTAGAATAGTATAATGCCAAATGAAACTCATTATTAATTTATTTGAGGGAGATTTGTTACCTTATTTCCATAGCAAAAAATGCCTTTCATATGCATTCAATTTCTATACCAACAATTCAATTTTTTTTTTTTATTATATATATAAAAAGTAATAAAAATTAGGGGATCTGGTATAAGTATAATTCCTACTGATTTGGGAACAAGCCAATAACATAAAATAAAAGGCCGCATTGAAACCCTGACCTAAAAAAAAGATGACTTTCGTATGAGTGATAACGACGTATCATTGAAGTATAGGGTCATTTATGTCATTTAACATCTCCAAGGCTCGTGGTATATGTAAGCAAAAAGTAAACCATAATGTGTGATTGCAGTCATGCTTCTTAATTATAATAATACATGTGGATCGGTTAAACTATGAACAGAGAAACTTCCTTTTCTATACTGCAACATTGCCATTTGTTTTTCCTAGTCATCTTCAACTTCTCCCTTCTAAAACTCTACAGAATTTGAGTGTCTTAAGCTAGAAATTAGATTTGAAAGGACCGCATGTATTTGTTTGTTTTCAGTATTCTTGTATAGTACAGTGGAAGAGAAAACAAACTGCCTTAGTTCTAACAGCAACAAAACAACATTGTCTGCCAAAATCCCAGTGAGGTGAGTGGGACTTGTGATGAACATTTTCTGAGATCCGAGACTCATATAAGACCAAAAAAAATAAAAAAATGTTCAAGTCATGGAGCAGGAAGAAGAAGGTCAAAGTTGTATTCAAATTGGAGTTTCAGGCCACTCAGGTATCAGTTTGACAAAGCAAAAGAAAACCATTTCTCTTTCTGTTACTATATGAAGATGGGCTTGTTTAGTTTGGCTAATTGGTTTGAGTTGCACCAAATGTCTCAAATTTTTTTTATTTTATATATTCAATTCAGATATGCTTATCCCACAAATATATATATATATATATATATATAGTGTGAATAATCTGATAGAGCTTAGAGCAATTGACAAGATCTTACCTGGTTTTGCATCTCCATTTTCAGGTGCCAAAACTTAAAAAATCAACATTGATGATATCTTTGGTGCCAGAGGATGTTGGAAAGCCAACAGTGAGACTAGAGAAAGCTGCAATTCTGGATGGAACCTGCACATGGGAGAATCCTATCTATGAGACAGTGAAACTCATTAGGGAATCAAAAACAGGAAAACTCAATGAGAAAATTTACCACTTCATTGTTTCAACTGTAAGGAATGGTCACAGCTTCTCATTCTTTTTCTCCTCTTTCTGGTTGGGTTTTCTCAAAAAATTCCTGTGTTCTTGCAGGGATCATCAAAATCTGGTTATCTTGGAGAAGCTTCAATTGATTTTGCAGATTTTGAGGCAGAGACTAAACCATTAACTGTTTCTCTGCCCCTTAAGTTTGCAAATTCTGGCGCAGTTCTGCATGTAACTCTCTTTCTCTCTCCTCTCATACACACAAACACAAACATACATGTTAGAAATCTAATGGTTGAAGTTTCCCAGAAATTGACTCTTGTGTTTGAGTTCTAACTATCAATATCAAAATCAATACAACTTCAGCATCATTTGCTTGTAAAAAACTTCTGTGATTCATCATATTTGACATAATTTTTAAAACAGGTGACAATTCAGAAGATGGAGGAAGATACTGATCAAAAGTAAGTAGGAAGCAATGAACATTAACTTCAATTTATTCACCATTACTTCTTTTTTCTTCTCCTATTCTTTTGTTGTTGTTTTTACCACCCCCTACTTTAGGAAGTTACATTTACACTTTTAAGATTCTAAATTCAGAGATGGTGAAGAGTATGGAGCTCAATTACTTTCACATGATGAAAGCATGAAGAGTCAACCAAGCAATTGCAGTGCAGATGATAACTTTTACAATTTTGCTGAAGTAAGGTCTCATATCATACAACTTTTTGTATCTTTTCCATAAAAAAGTTCAAGAGTAGGACAGCAACATCAATAAGCTTCAACTCAAACTATCAAAATAGCGGAGACAAATGTCATATCTGAAAAGTAATTGTTGAACTATCTCTTAATTGTTGCACAGGATATGAATCTGAAAGAAGCCACATCTCAGATTGCTGAACAAAATGGCATCTTTAGAGCACCTACAGGCTCTAATGCTACATTAGCATCGTGTTGGGATATCAATTCTATACAAAGTACACAAGAAGATCTTGGATTTAGAAGTACTAGCATCCATCAGGAACCCACCAGCTTCCGCACACATAACAGACAAAGCTCCATGCCTAAGGGAACATTTGATGCCATTACCGCAAAAAAGAATGCACATCGGAGATCAAACACAGATTGGTCAGTGGATTCAGCTTCAGATGCAAGTTTAGTTGACTCAATAAACAGCCTGGAGGACAATCTTCCAAGAGAAAAGTTACAAGAGGTGTCAGAAGATTCCCTTGAAAAACTCAAAAATGAAATTGCTACTCTAAAGAGACAAGCGGATTTATCGGAAATGGAAATACAGTCCCTTCGGAGACAAAATGTGAAGGAGAAGAAACAGGGAGAAAATCTATCAAGACAAATTATTAGCCTTAAAGAGGAGAAAAGTGCACTCAAAATAGAATGTGAACAACTCAAGTCACAGCAGAAATGCATTGATGATGCTGAAGCTAAAAACAAATTGCAGTCTGAGATTAAGGATACAAGGGTTCAGTTAGAAGCAACAAGGCAAGAGCTTAATTATGAAAAGAAAATAAGTAATGATCTTCAGTTGCAGCTGCAGAAAACACAAGACTTGAACTCAGAGTTAATTCATGCAGTGAGAGACCTTGAAGAAATGCTGGAGATAAAAAATAGGGAACTGGCTACGGAGCACAATGACGCCAAGGAAGTAGACTTGTTGAAGCAGAACATCAGCGACCTGAATGGTGAAATAGAATTTTACAAGAAACACAAGGAAGAGCTAGATATGCATACAGAACAGCTCACCTCGGACTATGAGTTTTTAAAGCAGGAAAACCATGATATCTCATTAAAGTTAGAGGAAAGCCAAGTACAACAACAGATGACACAAAATGAATGCTCAGTTTCTTTGGCTACTATAAAAGAACTTGAATCCCATGTAGAGAGATTAGAAGAAAAAATCAAGATGCAGGCAGAAGAATTCTCAGAATCTTTAATCTCCATCAATGAACTTGAAGCTCAAGTTAAGGGATTAGAGAAAGAACTGGAGAAGCAGGCACTGGGATTTGAAGAAGATCTAAAAGCCATAACAATTGCCAAGACTAAGCAGGAACAGAGAGCCATCCGATCAGAGGAGGCCTTGAGGAAGACAAGGTGGAATAATGCTGCTACAGTTGAGCGTGTCCAGGAGGAGTTTAGAAGTCTTTCTGTAGAAATGGCATCTAAGCTTGATGAGAATGAGAAGCAGGCCATGGAAGCACTGACAGAAGCTAATGAATTGCGCCTGCAGAAACGAACACTAGAAGAAATGCTCCAGAAAGCCAACGAAGAGCTTGGATTGATTAAAGATCAGAATGAAGTAAAACAGCAAGAGCTTTTGAACCAAATACATTTAAATGAAAAGCAAATAGAGAAGATGTCATTGGAGCTACACCAAAAGTCCAAGCAACTTGAATACGTACAAAATCATGAGACAGAACATCATGAGGCTTTCTCGATGGAGATTCAAATGCTTAAAGCAGAGGTAGAAAGGCTCACAAAAGAGAAGTATGAGTTCTCTAAGCAGGCAGAAACCGGACAAATTAAGACATCAGTTGGTGAAAAAGAGATGGTCATGCATATATGGAACAAAGAAAGGGATGCTCTGGAGAAAAAATTAGCTTCAGCAGAGAAGGAAGCAGAAAAAATACATGAAGAATTTATTAAAATTAAGTCCTTAAAAGATGAGAAGGAAACAATAAATAAAGAGCTTCTGTCAGAAGTGGAAAACCTTAGAGCCTGCCATGATGAGTTAAAACATGGATTTTCTAGGGAAGAATTGGAGAAAGAAAGTTTAAGGAAACAGATATTTCAACTAGAGCATCAACTAAAGAAGAAGGAAGAAGAAATCACCAGTATTGAGAAAAAGCTCATGAATTGCAATGGGCAGTCTAAAGAAAGCAAAAAGGTCAAGGAGTACCTAATGCTTTCTAAAATGGGCACTACAGATGGCACGTTAATCCAGAAAGGAGTTGGCGAAGCACCATGTGAAAGGTACACAAATTCAATTAGGTGAACTTCAAGTTCATATTATTTTAGCTCAATCATTGCTCCTTTACAAGTAATATCTGTTATCAATACATTTAGCTTTTCAGCTGAGTCAAATATTTAATTTGCACTAGGTGCACATTTGTTGTTTGCTCCTTTACAAGTATTATCTGTTACCAATACAGTTAGCATTTAAGCTGAGTCCAACATTTAATTTGTACTAAGTGCACTTTTGTCGCTGGTGAACAAAAGAGCACCTAGTAGTGACATAGTTGAGTTTATATTCACTAATTATTTTCTTTTACTCTTTTTTTTTTTCATTTACTTATTTATTTTAATTATGTTTTTAACAGGACAGTAGAAACTCACTCAAAGAAAGATCTTGAAGTCTCTACCAAGAATGAGTGTAACAATACCAACTTGTTATCTGAAGTGACATTACTAAAGGAAAGGAACGCGTGTATGGAAAAAGAATTGAAAGAAATGGAAGAGAGATATTCGGAGATAAGTCTCAAATTCGCAGAGGTAGAAGGTGAAAGGCAACAACTAGTAATGACTGTACGGAACCTCAAGAATGGTAAGAAGAATTAGCATTCTATAATGCACTGGAGATCCAAGACTGGGAACTATGCATTGATGGAGCAGCAGGATATGTTTAGCAATTGAGCAACTAAACCAACCAGGTGTGACCATTACTTTCATTGCAGTATCATCAATAAAATGATATGAAATGCATCAAGTAGCATGTCCTCATGAGTCTATTGCTCATTTCTACATGAAGGGGAAGTACAAGATTACCAGAAAATCAACCAATTGAGCTCATATGCACAGTGACAGATCCGAGTTTGCAAGCAAGTAGATCTAATTAAGATAATGTATTACATCTATTATTATCAACACATTTTTTTTTTGTGTCATGCTGACCTTATTCACTCATTTATGATATTCATCTAGAGGTTTTTACTCATAGGAAACACTGTCAAATCCCTGGAATCTGACAAAGAAAAAGTTTATATTGCCCAAAATGACAGTAAAAAAAATTCAAAATGGTTTATAATCTCTTCTTTTTTTTCTTTTTCTTTTTCAAAATAAAAAACTCTGAAGGTGTTGCCAAATTCTACCTCTAGCATGGCCAAGAAAACAGATGTGATGTAGCTTGTCATCAAGAAGCCACTAATATATATGCTTCAAAAACTCTCTGTCATGTCAATGCTAATTACAACAGGTTCACACATGACAGCTGCACAGAACAAGCAAGTTAAATGAGATTTATAACACTTATTTTATCATTTCTATGTTTAGATTGAGAAAAGATACTGTTGTTATGTGCAAGATTTCAGAACAAACCTGAAATTTTGTCAATATAATCCTAACTTAATACACTTTGCAGAAACACGTTTCTGCCGTCTTATATTTGATTTTGAAACCTTTTGTTCAAACTGCAAGCTCCATCACTCCAAACCAGCTTAGTTTGGCCTCCACTTCCATTCATTGCAAAAGATAGAGTCTGAAGTTGATTGATCTTAGGTTGTATTAATATTTAAAAATAAAAAATAAAAAATCTGTAAATTTGTATAGAATAGAACAGAAACTATCTATGATATGAGGGTGTATACAACACCTGTCTTGATCTCTTATCAGCAGGTGTCGATGTGGGAAGAACAGAGGATGAAATCTTCTCATTTTTAGATGAGCTTGATGGATTTATAGATCGCTTCTGCCTCTTTTGTTCTGGTGCCTTTTTGGGAGTGCTGCCTCCTTGGTACTTGAAAAATTCTAGAATAGAGGGACTTCTTCTCTTGGAAACTTTTGATACATTCCCTGAATACTCCAAACAAGGAGCGACTGCATCATATGGAAGGGACTGGTGACGCATTCTGCTCTTTTCCCTAATTCTGTTAAGAAACTCTATCGACCAAGGTGAGTTTTGTTGCGGATGGGCTGAACGGAGAGCATTTGAGAGTGGTGTTCCAGCATAAGATGACATCTCCTTCTCTTGGAATGATAATTCCTTTGAATTTTCTGCAGATCTCTGTGTTAAGCCTTCATCGGGCATTCCACAGTGTTTTACAGGAAAAATATGATTGAAATCTGTATCTGGGTAATCATTGACTCCTGGCACAGTTTGCCTCTGATCTTTCTTAAAATTCCAGATATCTGAATTTGAATTCATCTCCACAGCCATCGAGCAAGTAGGGTGACGGCCTTCATCAAATGACAATCTTCTTGCAATTTTAGACTTTCTTGAGGAGTCACCATCCATCTCAGGCACCCAAAATGAGAAATTCGGGGAATTATCAAAAGAAGACAAGTCCTTACCTAATACAGGACTATCGGTTAGGTCAATAACTTCACCTATAAGGTCCTGCAGATTCTCAGGTTTCTTGGCACTAAGCCAATCCAAATTGTTCATCATAGCCAAATCCGATCCCTGATTTTGGCCAAACTTTTTGTCACTCAAAGAGAAATAAGGCTTTTTTATCTCATTTGATATGGGAAGACTTTTGGAGAATTGAGAATCATATGGCTTGGTAACACTGGAGGGCTTTATCATCATACCCATATCCAATCCCTGTTTTTGACCAAATAAACCATTTGAAGTTAAACTTGGTGTTCTGAACTCATCAAATAGCTCATAATCTTTCGACATCCACTGATTTAATGGCTTGGATACTGTAGAAGGATCCAAGTTGTCATCAGTGATTTGGTTTAATGGCTCAAAACACGGTAAGTCATCCATATCTATGTCAATTTTGTGAGGGCTGCCACTGTATTTTCGTCTTTTTCTTCCAGAATCCATATTAAAACGACACCTCTCTGAGTCAGGACCAGAAGATACTGAGGAAGAGCAGTCCGTCATTATAGATTTAGAATCATCCCGCTCACCATATTTGCACAAAGCACTAAACAGGGTGACACTCTCATCAGAAACAAGGTATTTTTCGATTGCATGGATCCTGCGTTCATGTGACCCTTCAAGAAATTCAACTAGAATGCCTCCTGAAGACAGTATTGCATGAGCTGTCAAAGGATTAATGGAAGGAAATTTGGTAAGAAATGATTCTGCAAGAGTTTCTGACTCGGGCATTTTAGGGTATAGGCCTCTAGTCAACTTAATCACATAACTGATGCAGCTCAATATAATATCATCCGTCAACTCAGATGAATAGGAGCAAAAGATCTGCAAATCAATTCCCAGGCTTGATGCTGCAGCATAGAATCCATCTGAGGATTCCATTACAGTGGAAAGGAAGTTGACATCTCCCTCAAAGACCTGAAAGAAAGATGCATAAATAAAGAATTAAAATTAGTTTAGTGCATAACTGTCAATAAAATCATCAATAATAGCTTTCATCTTTTAACCAACCATTCTACATTATTCCACCTTATTGTGAAAAAGCAAATAAACAAAGTTTTCAATTTTGAGCCTTTTTCTAGATCTCATTTCTCTTGCAAGCAGACACAAGATTGGAGGTTCCGTTTATAATTCATCAAGTCAGCTAAAACCTGGCCAGGCCAAACATACCAAAGCTATCATAAATTAGAACAAATCAACGGCTTAAAAAAAATCACAACTAAAATTTATAAAAAGCAAATGCCAGAATAATTCAACCTTTCATGGAAGGTATAGAAGAGAAGCACTGATGGAACAAATCAATACAATTTAAATGAATCCATCTTGAAATAAATCATTACAAAGTGACTTTCTAATCATTTTCATTTCATGACCATAACCTATCAAAGCATTTGCAAAAAAAATCACTTATACATGGATGAAATGGAGGAGATTAAATTCATAAAATGTAGAAGTTGTCATGGAATGCTGATGGTAAAATAAGCCCACATACCAATGTTTTTCCCCCTCTTTTCCAGCTGTAGCATATCAATGAATTCAAAGAAAGCTTAACCATTCTTATCCAAGGTATCCCCCAAGAACCTCAAAAAGATGTTCTAAAAAAATGCGTGCACACACATTATTTTGCCCTTTGAGACAAGGGCTTAAAAGAGCTAATTGAGTCTCAAGCTTTGCACATTTATCTTAAGAGCAATCTTGAGTGAAGTAAAGTCAAATTTTGGGCTGCCCAATATCAGCTTATTCTTTTTAGAATCTGAGCAAAAGATCCTCTAACAACCACTTTGCTAGGACCATCTCAAGAGAAGCTTGAGTAGCTAAGTTTGCCTTACATCCTACTGTAGAAGGAAATATTTCTCCATAGAACCGGTTAACAAAGATCAAATATGGCTATAGTTAAATCACTTAGATATAGAAATTACCAGAATGCAGCCACTGAACGCAAAACTCAGCAATGTTAAAACATTTGTTGCAATATTCTCAACACACATAGGCATGGATGAAGAAGCTTCATCTAATGCAGTTGCTTTCTTTCCAATGTTTCTGCAATTGTACCATGCTAAGCAAATAGCAGAACTCATTATAACATCCACAGGCAAATCTGAATCTCGTTCCACAACCTGTGCTCCTTCTTTCTCCATGGCAAGAATTTTTTGGTAGGTACTTCTTCTGGATACTATCATTTGCTTATCAAAATTTTGAGTGTTCACAATGATGACTGTTTCAGGGGAAGACACCATGCTTTGTGAAATATTCTCAGATTTCATTGCAAATGGCATGGCGGGAAGTGGCAGAGGCATACAGCAAGCTTCTGCTTCATCTGCAGCTCCTGAAGATCCCATGTCAAGCGTGTTCTCAATGGGTAAAAAGTTTAACAGTTTCTCCAACTTCTTGATATTCCCATCCTCTTGCTAAAATAGAATTGGTGTTAGCATAGTTGTCTATAGATTTAAATATTCTTGCAAACTGAGAAGTTAATGACATGAACCAAGAATTGACCATAAAATTAGAACTAGATAGCTAATTCCAATAAAGAGATAGAACTCATAGAAGTATAAGATCCCTTTAGCAGATCAGTATCATGAACTCGTAATCCATGATTGGAAAATGATCTCAAGTTTGACGTTATCCAAGTTTCATGCAATAAAGCTATATCTGTCAAGGATCCATAGCTGACCCCAACATTTTGGGACGCTTTGTTGTTATTGTTTTAAAGGTTGAAAATAATATAAAATCCAACTTTTATGTCACTGGTTTGTCCCACGATAATTTATCTAGTTGAATAAAAAACAATTAAATAAATAAAATGGAAATCACAATATTTAAAAAAAAAAAAAAAAAAAAACTCACTTCTCAATGTTTCCATATGCCCCTCAATTTTTTTCCCGCACTCCCACCTTTTCTACCTTCTATTGGACTCAATATTATCAGTTGTAAGCATTTAACTGTCAACAGTGACCTTCTCTCTCTTTTTTTTGGAAAATGTTTTCCACTGAAATAAATGGGACATAATTTAGTAAAACTTTATACACAAAAACACATCATAAAGACATATTTGGACAAGCAAGGCTTGTGTCTCCCCTCCCAGGACTTGGTCTGGCAGGACCAACACCAAGTGATGGCCTTCTGCTCAAGTGTCATATTCATCTTTCTGTTTCGCAAATTATGTTGTTCCATTTGTTCAAATTGGAAAACATACATCAACCATTACCTTGATATTGAACTCCAGTCTTTTAATAGAAAGTAGTCTCAGGCACATGTGTGTACATGCATCTTCATAGACACATGCAAGTCAAGCCAAATATATTCCCATGGAAAAATTAACATGTAAGTATGTATCACTCTGAACTCGTCTAATAATATTGCATTTGCACTCAATATTGTGACACATAACTGTTGATAATTATGACTAGGAAGATTTTTACACGAGTGGCATGTAATGTTCATTACTGAAAGATGTGCATGTAATTTGACAAATAGACAGATAAGAAATGGGTCTTTACAAAAAAGGGCAAAGAGTTACCATTGCCGTTTCACTATAACAGGGCATATCAACACCTTCACACAGTGCTTCGCAAGTGCTAGATTTATCCAGTTCCACTTTCAAGAAGTGAATAGGAGGCAATCCAACCAGATTTGGGGGAAAAGACGATATTCTAGATATGCCATATGAACCTCCATATTCCAAGATTATGTTGAATTTGTTGAAGGGAAATGATGCAGAAATATGCCTTCAGGAAAATGAAAGCAATTATTATTTATAGCTTTGGAACTCCTTAACAATAAGTATAGCTTACAATAGACCTTTGAAGTATACTGTGCAGTTCTTCACTAAACACAAGACTGATTTATGATGACACAAAAACGGATATTCTAGAAACATAAAAGCCATAACTATCACAAAATAGATACATAATAGAGTTAAAGAAATAATATGCAAGAATGGCATAATTTCAAGTTCAATACAGTGTAAATTTTAATTTAAGGGGGAAGTGAGATCAAGATATTAATGAGGCAAAGGAAATCATCCATAGAAGGATAAATTGGATATAAATTAATAAATAGTGCTTCTCTCATTTAATGATGACTTTCAAGAAAAGGACAGGGATGACATAAATCAAACATTTGTTCATGCAGGAAGCACTGCACAGGTTAAAAATGCTTAAGAACCCTTTTCATAGTAAAAAGTAAAAGAAAACACCTAGATGTATTGGAAACTATAACAGATATAGAGACATTCATAATATTGTTCAGAACTGAAAAAAATTAGATATGTATTGTTATACTAAAGTCAAATGCAGAGCTCTACAATCTATCAATGGTGAGAACATCTTACATGGCTAGTATCGTATTAAAGAGACATTTCTTACTCATGGGAATACTATAAAATACCAAATCTTATTAGACAAAAACTTACTCATGGGATGCCAATAGGCAATCTGGAACCAGCAGGGTATCTGTTCTAGTAAACTTGAAGTCCGTTTTACACAGATCTGGTTCCTTTGCATGTGGATAGTAATTTTGGAACTCACTAAATGATAATCCCAACGACATCAACAAACTCTTCAACGACCACCAGAATATTTTTTCAGCCACAATCAATACCTTTAAGTTACTCTTGGTAGTGTTTGAATGCAAAATCTCCTGAATAACAGTCAGTGAGGGATGTAAGCTACATATTTCTGTGTCAATCTTCTTGTGTGCATCTTCAATCAAGGACTGTAGGATGCCGAGTCTTGATTTTAAGCATTCCAAGCTTTGACATAACTTGTCTACATAAAGATGCACTGGAAGGATTCCATAAAAACACATGAACCAAGCCATCTGTTTAATTGCACATAAGGTAACAAGTTCCATAATGTTTTCATCTCTGTGAGAAGTGGTTCTTTGTGCATTTATTTTCTTAATGCAGTCCATCAATTTTTGTTTTGGAAGGCTGAGCAATTTATGGTTATCTGCTGCTAGAAGTGGGAGATCTGTCTTTATCAGCTCTCTTTCATTTTGCAGGACAGCTAGATAGCTCTTTTCAAAGTTGTCTATGATGAGCATAATAGTGTCAGAAAGCTTAACTTGATACAACACAATTTCCCAACTCTGCAATTGTACTCCAGTGGACAAACGTGCTGCCTTTGAGTGACTGGATGGAACATCGGGAATCATAGCATTAGTGTCAACAGTGTTAATAGTAGAGTCAACATGCCAGAATTAGCTTTCCGAGGATTCAAGAAAAATAAGATCATTGAATTGTGACATAGACTTGAACAACAAAGTCCTCTCAGCACTTTTTTCAGCTAAATGTTCTCCATTTCTTGGTTCTGGATATTGATCATCCAACAATTTGTTTGAAGTCCCTCCCACAATATCACCATTAGGCACAAAAATGCCATCAGAAAGAAACTTCCATGATTCCTTGTTTTCTTCTGTGTTTGGCCCATTCAAAGCATCATCTGAAAAACAAAGTCAAATACCAACTTGCCATTATCAAAAGCTTCCAGATCAAAATCAAAGCTATGTGAATCTACCTCCTCCAACATACTCTGATAGGAAGAATAGATTCTAGAGTTGCATTTATCTTCATCCAAAAGATGCCAATCCAAGTATATCCCATCAGATGCAGATAGGGGCCTGTGCTTTAAGTCAGCTAGTATTTCTTCAACAATGGAGGATAGTGACCTTATCTTTTCATGATCAGAGAAAAGAGGAACAGGCAATGATTTGAATATGTTATCACCAAGGCTAGTTCATGACTAACAATCAATTCATTAAAATTCTTAAAGTTCATGTCTCCCTAAACATGCAGTCACATGTTTCTGGTTCATCTGTGGTCTGTGTCTTAAAGAAGACAACAAAAAATTGAGATGAATCCATATCAAGGAACTGGAATTCCTCAAAAATAACAGGGCTCACAGAGGAGTTTCCTTCAACTGTAAAGTTTCCACCATGCTTATGAAGTCCATTTCTGGAACATGTCCACAGATGCCAGTTCAATTCCAGGCATTGCTGTGATAGAAAATGATCTGAAAGAAACTGTGAGACATCACATCCCCTTGAGCCCAAAAGTTCCTCGCTGTCAATGACCAAGTCACCCTTATGAAGCCAACTTGGGCTCAGTGTTTTCAAGATGTAAAAGAAGTTCTTCCTTTAAGACAAGCATGTCAAAGTTCCCAGACTTGTTTCATCAACTTCTAGAGAAGGAAATATGCTTCGGCCAAAGCACATTTGATCCTGAACAGAACCGTCATCTTCCAAGACATAAATGTTTTGCTCCATGTAGTACTCCGAAGCAACATTTTCAACTGAATAAATCAATTCTTGAACCTCATAAGGACATTGCATCGTAAGTGCTTGCCTAAGCATTTCCTGCAAGAAAGACCCGATAAAAAAAGATATATTTGTAACTTATAATTTTAGGAATCCTAAACAGATGACAAATTACAAGAACATAAATGGCCCTCTGGACACTGTTAGACTTAGAAAAATCATACGTTAACACTATAAGGCAGCTATAACAAACAAGCTACCATCAAAAGATTAAATATAACAAAGTAACTAGAAAAATTCTTTGAATGAATACGGCAGCTCTCTTATGTTGACTTCTTGTGACGAACCAATCGTAAAAGTTTCACTGTTTTCATGCACAAGCAAGAAATCCTAATCATATATATATATATATATAGAGAGAGAAAGAGAGAGAGAGATGGATAGAAAGGGAACAAATGCAAGGAAACTAAAAAATGTCAGTGTTGTACCAAATCCTATTCATATCTAAAAATCCCATTTTATCTCTTTTGTTTCACATCATATATGAAACAACAATGAACAGCAAGAGTTATCAATCCCAAATGATTTTAACAATAAGAGTGACAATATTTGACACAACCAGCAAACACAACACAATTTTTTGCAAGTTAATATTCAGTAGGAGCTTTGTGCACTGGGCACGACTTTTTTTAATGTTTTCTGTAAATGGGTTAGTGTTAAAACAGGTTGACATGCTTTGACACAATTAATAAATGGGCAAATTTCGTGTTGATCTACTTAATTTGCAATCAATTTGAATGATAGACATATTTTGACATGTAATCCATTTAACCCATATCAATAAATGTCATTTTAATCCAACATAAATTTGCATTTTAAAAATAGAATTGAGTAATTAAATGGATTTTAATGGTTATATTTATACATTCTTTCATTTTACCCTAAAATCCCTGACCCTTTAACCAAAATGAAAAGAAAAAGAAAAAAAAAAACTCTCATTTAAATCTATTTTTCTTATATAATGTATTTCTAAGAAAAGTAAATTTATTTTTCTTGTATTCTATTAGTATTTTAATTGACATTATTATTAAAAATAATTTGCATGGAATTTATTTTTTAAAATTATTATAATTTATGTGATTATCACAAAAATATGTTAATCATAGAAAATTTGGGGTTATGTTTATTAAACAGGTCAAAATTGATCATCTCCTTACATAACACAACTTGTTTATTAAATGGATTGAAATAGGTTATGTCTATATCAACCTGTCATGATGCAACCTACAGGTTGAAGGCTTGGGATGAGTTGTAGACCCAAACATCATGGATTCAATCCCCACTAGAAGCAACCCTGGATTACCTAATACATGGTTTTGGCAGGTGGGGTCATGTATCCGTGGTTTACTCCTTAGGGGTGAATCCAAAGGGTCCTACCTTGTGAGGTTTCACGTCATAAAAGAGGGGGTGTCTGTATCAACCTAATATAACCTATTTCTTAAGCATGTTACATAGGCAGTGATGTGTGACTTATCAATCCGTTTAATGAACATGTCATTTAGGGTAGATGGATTTTGACACGATTATTAAATGAGACGTGTTTGTGTCAACTCATGCAATAAAATACTCATACTTGGACACAACAAAAACACAACATGCCAACATAAATTGCTACCTGTTTTAACACCATGTCATCCAAAAAAGACCCCTAACCTGTACCCAAAATTCAAGTAGATATACAGGAAGTCCAACTACAAGTTATTATATAGTAATTAGCTCTCATTTTGCTTTATAATATTTTGAAATTTAGATAATGCCAATAAAAGAAGACTCTAAAGATAATAGAAGTAGTATGTATATTAATATCTACAAGAGAGAGAGAGAGAAACAGAAGAAATAAAAAGAAGACCAAAACAAGGGAGATGCAAAATGATGTCTCCCTTAGGCAGTTTAAAATTAACTAGCTTTCGCAAGTACACACACACAAATATCAAATCACCCTATGGATATGGTAACTGTAAGTAGTTTACTCCTACAGCCTTTAAACCTAGGGGGCAGGGGGAAGAAGAAAGCATTCCAAGGCTAAAATTATAAACATTATCCACTCAATATTGAAATTTCTTGGGACAAATTACCTGCATCAACTATGAAGAAAGGCCGAGGCAAACAAACCCGAAGAGAACTAAATTTCTAACATATTATCCAAATACCATGAGTTGTAGTATGGTTAAGATAAATACCTGATTATTTTCATTGTCTGGAACTTCAGACAGATTTTGTATTTCATATTTCTCAAAAGAGCAGGCATCTTCCTGCAAATTACAGGCAATATTACGGAACCAAGATCAAAACCCAAGAAGTTTCAAATAGACATGGAAACCAAATTATCCACATTTCTATTCTTTTTACCAAGAACACGTTCGGTTCTGGTGTTTCAAATTGGATTACTTCATATCTGCTTGCATCTCTATTATCCTTCTGCGATGAAACAAGTTATACGTTAACAAATATCCCTAAATAGACCAAAAAAATAGAGCTAATGAGAAATTATAGTGATTATACATTTGGCAGTCCAATCTCCAGAGTTTCAGTTCCACAAGTTCCTTGACTCTCCACTTCCTTCTCTTCATAGAGAACCTCAGCTTCTTGCTGCAAGTTAACACATACCATTTACACTAAAACGGCTAAATTCACAGGTATTTCAATGTACTTTCAACTAAATACATCAGATTATACTCTGATTCCACCTAATTTTCACCCAAATTTCAAAGCAGAATATAAGGCAATAATTCCTTGCATCTAATGATTTAACTAAGCTCAATTTCTTAACCTTCAACATTGCATTAAATCATAAAACTAAAATTTATCATCCAAAAAAAAAAAAAAATCAAAAATACTAAAATTCAAAAGGAAAATCAGTAATCAAGAAATAATCGACTACATTCAAATTAAACTGGATCTGATTAAACTTACTATTTCATAATTTAAAATTTGAGCTCAAATTTCAAAACAGAACTAACCAGATTGAAAAACACACTCAAAACACCAAAACCAGCATCGGTTAAAAAATTCCTTGCATCTAATGATTTAACTAAGCTCAATTTCTTAACCTTCAACATTGCATTAAATCATAAAACTAAAATTTATCATCCAAAAAAAAAAAAAAATCAAAAATACTAAAATTCAAAAGGAAAATCAGTAATCAAGAAATAATCGACTACATTCAAATTAAACTGGATCTGATTAAACTTACTATTTCATAATTTAAAATTTGAGCTCAAATTTCAAAACAGAACTAACCAGATTGAAAAACACACTCAAAACACCAAAACCAGCATCGGTTAAAGCAAGCTTACGTTTGAGCACAAAGACCAAACCCTAACACGAAGAAAAATCTTCAAACAGTTCAAAAACATCCACAGAAGAGAGTGAGAGAGATATTGTTTTTCACCTGCGAAAGCCGAGTCTCGCGGAAGCAAGGCGTTGGAGCGGCGGCATCGGAGTGTTCGATATCGGCGTGGTCGATGCGGTGAGGGAGAACGGCGGAGAGGAAATCGGAGAGAGCGGAATCGAGAGGGAGATCGTGGAGAGCGGAGGAAACGTGGAGAGGCGAAGCGAAGGAGGTGAAGAGGTCGTTGAAGGAGGAGAGAGAGGGAGGAGGAGGGAGGTGAGGGACTGGGAGGTGGAGGAAGGTTTGGGGTTCTAGGGCTTGGATCGGAGAGAAGTAGTCGATGTTCAGGAACCGAGTTCGCATTTCAGAGAGACTGAGAGTGAGAGAGTGAAGAGTGAAGAGAGAGAGAGAGGAGTAACGGTTTTTGGAATGAATTGAAATTGAATTGAATTTTGGCGCTCTATAAATTTGGGCCTTTATATGGTTGGGGATCGTGGAGGTCTTGCAAAGTTGCGCTTTGGGTGCGCACAATTGGGCGTTGTAATTTTCCGTACCAGAAATAGAGAACTTTCTTTCTTGTATAGGCTTTTTATTATTAAAAAAAAAAAAAGCACCCTCATCACCAATTTTGTTTTGGCGGGAAATTTCTAAAAACTATTTTATTTTTTTAGTTAAATTTGGATCATGATTGGTCTAATGTGTAGGTGTATCGAATCCATTGAAACATAGACACGTCACTAGTATTTGACAAGTGTCTGCATTTTAGTGGGTCACCAGTAAACAAATCAATTCCATTCAAATTTGTAGTAAATAATTAATGGTTTGTTTAGATTGAAGGAGAGTAGAAGAGACTGGGAAGTAAAATAGAATTAGTCTAAAATTAGTTTATTTTCAGTCAACTATATTTTACTCTCCTTCACTCTCTCTCTCTCTCTCTCTCTCCCTCCTCAATCCAAACAAACCCTAAAGAAAAATTCATACCAACATTCTCCTTAGAGAGAGAATTGAAAATTTTCATTAGACCATAAAACTCTTTAAGTAAAAAAAGAAGGAAGTTGGAATATATTAAAACTTAGTACATCCTAATTATATTAAAATTTGTTGGTGGACTCTATCAAATAAAAAATTAAAAACTTATGGGGGAACATGGACAAATCGAAACTCACTAACTATACCTAAGACCAACTAATAAGGCTAGTCGGATGTGATCCAATGGTCAAAGTTATATCCAAAATTCCAAATAGATGAGAAGAAACTTTGACAAATTAAGTGTATTTGAGTTCTCATTTAAATATTGGTCGGAATATGGCATTGGTAAATAAGACCCATTTAAGGGTATAATAAGAGTTTTCCTAAACCATGAATTCGGGGATTGGGTTTGACACCACACACCCTTGAATAGGCGAGGAAGGCAATCCTGTTATTGACACTATTTATTTCAGAGTAAAATATTTTTAAATGCATGTAAATATGATTGGTTTATGTTTGCATTTTTAAGTGTTTAGGTTACATCAAACACTTGAAAATGAAAATATTTTAAACTGATGAAACAAATCCAAAAACTCAAACATCGTCATTAGGTCTCTATTTTAGACAAACAAAAGTTACAAAACTCATTTCAAAACCAACCCGCATAAACCCAGCTCTCCACCGCAGCACTTCCTTTGATTGCAACTACCCAGATCATGCCAAAAAGTTACCTTAACCACCAACGGCATCACACCTCTCCACCAAGAAGCCTCCTTGTGACTTTCTTTGTTTGTATAAGATGGGCAAGAGAGAATGGTGATAGAGCCGTTGAACTTGAGAGCGATGAGCTCCTCGGTGGCTTGGTAGCTCTGGTTTGTGGGAAGAGAGAACTTGATAGTGATTGGGAAAAGAGAACTTGAGAGTGAGAGGGAGAGTTATTGTGAGAGACAAGTGTAAATGTTTTACACTTGATTCAAGCATAAGGGAGGGGATTTTTTTTATAAAATAACTATGAAATCCAAACAACATTATTAGTTAGGCAACGTTTTAAACATATTTCGTTTCTAACAATTCGACTTCAGAGGAGTCGATTTTTGGGTTATAAAATCAAGTAAATTGGACTTAATTTTCCTTTTTTAAACAGTAGATGAGGTGGCTAAAAGTGGCCATGTAGATCATAAATCGAGTTCATTGGAGTCGCTTTATAAGCCCAGAAAATGACTCCAGTGGAGTTGTTTTATAAGCCCAGAAAACGACTCCAATGGAGTCGTTTTACAAGCCTAGAAAACGACTCCACTGGACTCGTTTTATAAGCACAGAAAACGACTCCAGTGGAGTCGTTTTCTAAGCCTAGAAAACGACTCCATTGGAGTCGTTTTCCTTTCCACGTGTCCCTCATCGTGCGCTACAAGAAAAACTGAAGTTCAAAAACAAAAAACAAGTTCAAAACACTCGCCTCTGTCACTCTACTCTCACTCAGTCTCTCTCACACTCTCAGTCGATCACACTCTCACTCTCAGTCATCTCGCTCCATCGTCGTCGCCGTCTTTGTCACTCTCAATCCCGTTCAAAAAGAAAAAACTAAGTTTAAAACACTCTCAGTCGCTCTCACTCTCAATCCCGTCTTTGTCTCTCTCACACTCTCACTCTCAGTCTCTCGCTCAGTCATCTCGCTCCGTTGCCGTCGTCGTCGCTCCCTCTCGCTCCGTCGCCGTCGCTGCCTCTCGCTCCGTCGCCGTCGCTGCCTCTCGCTCCGTCTCCGCCTCGCTCTGTCGCTCCGATTACCTCACAAAAAGTAAGGACTCTCTTTTTTCTAGGGTTATTGGTAATGCATGCATTGATTGTTCCTTGTTGTTTCCTTCAATAACACTAGACCAGTTTATTTGTGCATTTCTTTCCTCTATGGTACGAATCCACCAATAGTTAGGTGCAATGAGTAGATTTATGAAGTTTTATCAGCCTAATAGGTTGGAATTGTTTGCCTACCTTTTAAAGGGGATCTCACTTGGGGTATTCATTAGATGCCCCAACTCATTGGAAACGTAGTAGCTAGTTAGTATGAATATGGAGTTATTGTAAAACTGAGATCAGTTTTTTTTTTTTTTTTTTTTGGTTTAATGTTCCTTTGGTAGTCAGAAGAGATGTAAAGTTGGAATGATAAGATCAATTAGACAGTAAAATTTTTGCCGGGTAGTTAAGAGTTTCGAGTAAATAGGCTTGGGCTGCAACTAAGTGCTTCTGTTGGTTATAGACAGAAATGCTCAAGTATATAAAAAGACAATGTGAAAAGTAATGAGGCATTAGTCCAATCAATCATGGCTACTATTTTTCCTTTTTGAGAATAATCATGGCTACTTGGCTCGTGTTAGATTCGGATTAGGCAAAATGATCCCAAATATACATGAAGAGTCTGAGTCTATACTGCTAGTGTGTCTATACTGCTAAGTTGGTTGTAGTTTCTCTGTTCAATGAAATTTCGCTTAATCAGGTGTCTTCACTTGTGTGGCTCCTTACTCGTAGCAACAAATCTGAAACTTGTTTACATGCCCTTTTTTTTTTATTCTTATTATTTGCAGCTAATAGAACTTTGTATTGTCCATATTATTTTCTTTAGGAATAAATCCTTTCTTCTAAATTTTTGTTGGGAAATGTTAACAGATGCCTTATGTGCATTGGTTTTAATTTTTATTTTAGATATATTTTATGGGAAAATGACAAAGCAATTAATTATTTTGACATCTTTTTATATTTCTCATGAAAGCACCTGTTAACACATAACCCATTTTTGTATTTCACTTTATGTTTCCACCAATCAAAATTTGCCATGTATTTGATTGCTGCTAATGACAAATTAGCCCATCCTATTTTTCAAATTTGTGCTAGTGAAGAGTTAAGTCTAGAGGCTCCTGACCAAATCAACAAATTACCACCCTCCATATAAGACGAGAAGGTTTGCCAAAAGATATAAGTTAGTTAAAATTCTGATATGATTTGCTTTGAAAATTTGGATGTATGTGGAATAAGTGGCAAAGTTAAAATTTTAGTTTAGGCAGGACAAGAATAAAACCAAAATTAAAAATATTAATAACATAATAAAAAACAATTGTAAACTAATGTAATTGTTGTACAAAATATAAGATGCATGTCTTAAGCTAGTTATCCAAGGCAATATGTTAAACCGCTGAAAAATCATTTGGATAAAACTATTAGGATTTATGAGTTTTGGCTAATTTCATGACAAATTTATTTGTATTTGTATTTGTTTGTTTTATAATTGTAATGTAATTTGTGAAAATAACGGTTGAAGACTTTGAAAATTTGGATGTATGTGGAATAAGTGGCAAAGTTAAAATTTTAGTTTAGGCAGGACAAGAATAAAACCAAAATTAAAAATATTAATAACATAATAAAAAACAATTGTAAACTAATGTAATTGTTGTACAAAATATAAGATGCATGTCTTAAGCTAGTTATCCAAGGCAATATGTTAAACCGCTGAAAAATCATTTGGATAAAACTATTAGGATTTATGAGTTTTGGCTAATTTCATGACAAATTTATTTGTATTTGTATTTGTTTGTTTTATAATTGTAATGTAATTTGTGAAAATAACGGTTGAAGGTTGAAGTTTTTGTTCACTGTACAAGACTGAAGACTTCGGTTGTGCGAGGGTCAAGTTTGGTTATGCGAGCTTAGATAGAAACTCTTGGTAGAATCTTGTTGGATACTTGGTCAACCAAGTCCTTGTTATGCAAATTCTACTATCAGATTCAGAGCATGTAACTAACATAACAAAGATCCTAAAAATAATAGTTGGGGTACTATGAAATACAATGGTATAAACGGTGAGTATTAAATTCAAAACCTTTTCGAGTGTATAAAAAAATTAAAATGAAAATGAAAATTTACAGCTTTCATCATGACAATTATTTGTTCCATCTCACAATGTATTCCTAATCCATGGGTTTTGAAAAATTATAGATTAAGAACGCTTTCTCTATTCTTTCAGATGAATCACTATCCAATAGATAATTAGCCAATTACAATTTGTACATTGGTACAATTAGTCTTTTTTTTTTTTTTCGAAGAGTATAAATGTTTGTTTATATATTTCTGTTTTTTCTTTTTTTAAAGATTTTGGGATAAGCATGATCACCTTGTACTCTTTTTTTTGGTTGAGAAAATGATAAACATGATTACCTTGTAGTCCTAGTTATATGGAAAAAAAATAATAATAAACACACCAAGTACCACCTTATTATATTTCTTTTCTCACACACAAAACCATTCTCTTTGTGTGAGAAAATAACTTTGAATAATGCCTTCATATTTGATCACGTTCCAACTCCAATTCGAAGTTAGTTCTCTCCTCTATCTAGGCCTACACTTTCTCAATCTTGTAACCTCCTCAGCATATGTGAGGAAATGATTTGTTCAAATTTATGTGAGGAAATGATTTGTTCAATTCAAGGAAAATGTAGGATTTTGATTATGTTCTTTACACTTATATACTAAATGTTCTTTACTTGTATTATTTATTCAAAAAGTTTCTCATTCTGTCAAATGTAATATGTGTAAGCTAAAGATTTTGCTTGTACATTTTAATTCTTCCATTGCCTTAAATGCCTATCTTCTTACTGTAAAACAAGGAGAATTCAGTTTTTTAGCTGGTATTGATCATGACCTACTGAGTCACATTTTAATTGATCATGATCCTTGCCAATTTATGTTCAACATGTGCTTATATTTACTCTTGACTCCCTAAACTTTGTGCAGTATGGCTGTTGTTCCTGCTCAGAGTCGTGATGAGTTTGGACCTAGTCCCAATGAGAATTTGGTGTTAAGGTTTCTAACAACTCATCGATCGTGTGCTGTTTGGGAAGGCAAGGTAAAATTAAAAGCGACCTCGTGCTGAATATTCTTCCTCTACGCCGACTTCCGCACGCGGCTCCAAAGTGACGTATAACTCAAAATCTACTGCTTGTTCCTATTTCTGCATCTTACTAAACATGAATTTCACATGTTTATCCTTTGTTATCGCCATATTTCTGTAATTAATGCATTGATTGAGGACTTCATATGGAGAACGGAAAGTAATATGTATGTCATGTAAAGTAGGGTTCACTTGCAACTCTTCCATAATTTTTACTTTCAGCTCATTCAGGGTCTTTAACTTACGGCGTATCATCATATAGCAGCACTGGATTCCCGGACCTTGAAATGAGCATTCGTCATAAGGGTTGGCACTGCTAAGGGGTCCACCGTAGTATATATTTATATGGATCATTGTCAACCTATAGATCATCAAGTGCAATTGTGTTAGTGACAAATTTATAACGTTCAATCAACATCAATCACACAACTTTGCGTATGAAATGCCAACAATATTTACACTAACAAACAAAACAAATATTCCCATAAGTTGTAATAACATAATAATCACAATATTTGGTACTAAATATTCCCTATAATCACAATATTAATTTTTTTTTTTAAAAAACATAGCAAACAATTTAATCACAATATTTACACTAACAAAAAAAAAAAATCCCAATATGTTGTAATTTAATCACAATTATGTACTAAATAGTCCCAATAATTAATCATAATATTACTAGTCATTATAGATATTTTTTCTTAAGTAGATTCATGATCTTATATAAATGTGTCCTAATATTAATTAAAGAATAAAAAAAAAAAAACTAGCAAATAATCACAATATTTACACTAACAAATAACAAAAACAAAACTTTTCCTAATATGTTCTAAATATTTTCTTAAAAAAAATTTCCCAATAATTAATCATAATGTTACTAGTCATTATAGATATTTTTTCTTAAGTAGATTTATGATCTTATATAAATGTCTCCTAATATTAATTAAAAAAAAATAGCAAATAATCACAATATTTACACTAACAAATAACAAAAACAAAACTTTTCCTAATATGTTCTAAATATTTTCTTAAAAAAAATTTCCCAATAATTAATCATAATATTACTAGTCATTATAGATATTTTTTCTTAAGTAGATTCATGATCTTATATAAATGTGTCCTAATATTAATTAAAAAAAAAACTAGCAAATAATCAAAATATGTAAACTAACAAATAACAAAAACAAAACTTTTCCTAATATGTTCTAAATATTTTCTTCAAAAAATTATCCCAATAATTAATCATAATATTACTAGTCATTATAGATATTTTTTCTTAAGTAGATTCATGATCTTATAAATGTGTCCAAAAAAAAACTAGCAATATACTAACAAATAAATTAATCACAATATTTACACTAACAAATAACAAAAACAAAACTTTTCCTAACATGTTCTAAATATTTTCTTCAAAAAAAAAAAAAAAAAAACTAGCAAATAATATTGTAAAAACATTACCTGAGAGTGTTTGTGTGAGATGAGTGTTTAGGAAATGAGGTACTGAGAGTTGAGTTTTTTAGAAAATGAGGTACTGCTTAAGAGTAGAGTTGTTTCTGAGTAGAGGTGATTCTTAAGAGTGCCCACAGTAAGGAGCAGAAAAGGTCCCAGCTGGGACCTATGGCAACACATGGAGGCAGGGGGATCATTGACGAAAATCGAGTACTCTGAAATCGATTTTCTGCTTCACTACATGTGACCAGTTCAGCATTCAGCATGTAGGACGAGACAGGACGAGACTGGTGATGGAATGACGAGACAAAGAAATCGACTTCATTGAAGTCAGTTTCTACACATAGAAAACGACTTCAGTGAAGTCGGTTTCTACACATTGAAAACGACTTCACTGAAGTCGGTTTCTACACAAAGAAATCCACTTTACTGAAGTCAATTTCTTTGTGAAGAAAACAACTCCAGTGAAGTCGTTTTCTATGTAGAAGAAATGAGTCCAAAGGACTCGATTTCTTATCTACGTGGCATCTTAGCTGCTGGAAAAAACGTATGAACAGTGAGCGTATGAACAGTGAAATCGATTTCTCTGTACTCGAATTGTTATTAACCAATATAGTTTCAAACGTTGCCTAACTTATGCTATTGTTTGGGTTTTGTGATTATTTTCTAAAAAATCCCTAAGGGAGGCTTTAATTTTACAATTTGACTATAAAATATTTTACACTTGACTAGAATTTACACCTAAACAAAAACGGTAAAATGTGTAAAATATTTTACTTCAAAACAAACAGAGTGTTAAGTTACATAACAATGCACATGCTGAATAACATTTAATACTCCACCATCTAATTACATTTTAATCAACTCCCACTATTTTTTCTCTTCCCAAGCTAGAGAAAAATACTAATAACAATGAAAGTATTAAATAGTCTTTACTTTCTTTCTTTTTCTTTCTTACTTTAAATAATAAAGATACGATAAAATTCACTATTTACAGTTTTATTTTTACGATTTATCCTCACTACTAGACATATATATATATATTTTTTTTTTATAAAAAAAATACAAATACAAATATTGTATATGTTACCCAACTTTTTCATCATTCCAACCCAAGTTTATCATAATTTGTTTTGTTTTTTAATTAAAAAAAAAACTCAAATAAATAATTTTTTATTTAGGTTGTTTGCTACATCAACAATTTCTATCCAAGAGATAATGATATGGATTAAATTGACACGATATTGAAAAGTTAGGGATCAAATTGATACAATTGAAAGGCTAAGGGCCAAATTGAGATATTGTGTAAAAGACAGGGACTAATTTTGTAATTTATCATTTTATATTCTCACCATTACATGCAGCAAAAAATATTTGTGTTATTTTTTCCTCTTATTTTATGATAAATATATATATCCACTGCTCTATATTTATGGGTAAAATAAAGTACAATTTTGAGAGTTTCATATCCACACTGCTTATAAGGATAATTAGCAATGTGACTGGACTATTGCATCCTAGAGATAACGTACAGAAATTATTTGTCATGTAATGGGTCTGTGTGAAAGTATTGTCCAAATGTTCATCATTCATAGTCAACTACTTTAACAAGTTGTCAAAAAGTCATCTAGGAGAATCATCTTTCTTAGTTGATTTGTGGCTAAACAAATCATTCTTCCCAAACACCAATCAGCACATATCAAAGTGTCCAAAGACTTTGTTAGGGTACTTTTTTTTACACATAATTTTATTTGACTACCATCTATTTATTTTCAAAATACACATATCCTATTCTATTTAAAGCCCAAGAATACTTATGCTTGATAATATTTGAAAAACTCATGATTCAAATCCATGACAGAACAATTTTATCAATGGAATTCAAATCCATAATCAAAGTCTATGGTTTAAATCCATGGTAATTTATTTATCCAAAAGCACAATCCTCATTGGCAATATTTGAAGCCCAATCTTCATTGACAACATCAAAGTCTAATTTTCATTGGCAACATCAAAGCCCAATTCTCATTGGCAAATTCAAAAGCCCAATCTTCATTGGCAATATCAAAAGCCCAATCTCCATTGACACTATTTTATCAAAAAAACCCGAGATTATTAACACTTGGCAAAGAGAAAATTATTATGGCATAATTATTGCTTAAGTATTACTATGGCAAAAAATCATGACAATTGTTTTATAAAAGCTCATAGGGAATTATCTTAAAGAATATGTTCTCACATTATAACCCATAAAACAGATGGTCATCACTTGCATCACAATATCCATAAAATATATCTTCAACGCTTATGGAAAATACTCGATCCCACAAACTTATCATTTAAATTATGATGCGACTATTAGAAGCCATGAACGTTATTTAATGGAATCCATCATAGTAAAAGTTATTTTCAAAGGTATTTTGAAAACTTGTCATATTGTTTCAGATATTACAATTGCAAGTATCTATGAAAACCAAAAGAATATTTACTAATAAAAGTTCATAAGGAAGGAAAACTCATGGCAACATGTGTTGTTGATTTTGTAGGATGCACACAACTCGACCCAAAGGAACCAGCCCAAGTGAACAAGCCCAATTTAAGAGATCCCAGCAAGATGCAGAGGATTGAAAGTAGGCAAAACAGCCCTTGTTCATCCTTGACCGAAGTACAACAAGAGAACCAAGTCCTTAAGAATGAACTAAAGGCTGTTCCATCGACTTTTGGTCACTCTCTACCTGACGTGAACAGTACCCGAGACTTGTAACATCAGCTGAAGTCTAAAGGGTGATGAGACTCCATCATCTTTTTCAAGACTGCACCTCCAGCGAAAGGGGAGCTAAAACCAAATTATTCAAATTCCAGCAAATTGATGGTATAAATGTTACAAACGTTCAAGACATGATTCATGTGCAAAGTCCATGAATCCTAAAGGGGAAAAAATTGGGAACATGTGGTTTGGAGGGCATAAAGGAACCTCCAGTAGAACCCCCTGAAGTAGGCTTAGAACTTGACACCTGGCTTGGGGTGTTGAATCTTACGTTTTGGGGGTTTAAATCTTAGTTGCAGCTTTAGGATTTGCTCTTGATACATGCACCAATCACATTGATTAAGCTCAGCCCCAAAAATCCTAACATTTAATGCAAAATCCCATCATTACCCAAAGAAGCAAAGCAACCCATAAAGAAATCTTCTACTTCTGACCAAAAAATCCCAGGAACATTAACCATGGTTCTCCACCTCTGATTAACCCTACATTTTTTTGGACTCATGTTAACCAATGCTCTTCTAAACTCCATTATAAAAGCATGAGCATCTTAGCCCTCAAACACAGCAACTACTCCTCTGAAACTCTTGATTTATTTGCCATTTTACTTGTATTTTAGCTCTCTTTAAGTTCACTACTCATCCCTCTCAGCCCACATTCATCCAACCTCAAACATTTTTTCCTCTCCTTTACACAATCACAGCTCATAAATGCCTCCCACTACTCATAAACAACCCACTACTCACAAAAAGCCTTAACCTTAGAGTTAATCTTATCCCACGTACTCAAAACAGCCCATATTGTCTCATTCATGCCTTATGAACACACACTCATCAAAATCTTAGTTTAATACTTGCTGCATTGAGCTGGAGATCTTTCTCTCCCTTCATTTCATCATTTTTTTCCTCTTTTATTTGTAACTATGAAGCTTTTAATCTTTGTTTAGTATTATTATGACGAAGGCCATAATGATTTGGAAATTATGGAAGTTTTCCTTTATGTTGACTTAATAATAATAAGGAAAAAAAAAATGATTTTCATCATGTAAACACACTTAATAACCTGAAATTACCCTACCGCTGGAGATAATACCGTACCACTAGAGGACTGATTTGAACTATCGAACTAGGACCATCAATGTTCTTAAGTATTGTAACGTGTTTTTTTTTTTTATTGGGCTTTTGTTGTTGTTCTGTCATGTGCAGTCTTTGTTGCTTGCTTGGATAGGTTTTGTCATCACACCGAAAGCCTTTGGGTACCATCTCAAAAGCCCATAGTCGAGTTTCGGGTTGGCTTCCTAACATCTTAGATAGAGGCAAAATTTTCCCCTCGACAGACTCTAAACTGCAACTCCTAATTCACTCTAGTATGGCTATTCCAAATCATTCTTAATAATATTAATTACTCCATATTATTCTACTATTTCAAGAGTTTAAGCCAAATCATATAAAAATTATTGGGTAGTCCGAGAGTATAATTCCTCTCTCACACCTAGAAATAGACCTGATAATAGGTGGGACCAATTTCTATGTGAGAGAGAGTGAGTATACTCTCAGAGTACCTAATAACAACCCAAATCATAATGCATTATCTCAATATATTATGGACAAAATTTAACTAAGAAATTAGTTACGGTTTTAAGTTATAATTTTACTTTATAAAATAAACATTAGTAGACTAGACTGGATTGGTTTATAATTGGTAGACGCGTGTTCCTCTCCGCACCCTAAGACGTACTTACTCAATAACACAGTTCACGAATGACTGACGACTAGCAGTTATCTGTCTAATCACAATTTCACAAATCAGTTTCCCCATGCTCTTTCGACAAGATCATCCACTAAAACAACAGCATTGCCACCTGTACAAGTGGATAGGTACGACGTGTCACCAACAGAGGCGTGTCGGTGATTCTACACGTGTCTTTACTGATAAACGCCACAGGCACATAGCAATGCAAAGGTGGCAAAGCGTTGTCTCTTTGGCTCTCTGTATAAACCTCCTTCATTTGTCTCTTCATTTCCACAATCTGTTTGTTTCACAGTAAGCATAAGCATAACGACCAAAAAAAAAAACAGTTAATTTTTCAGTTATGGATTCACAAGTATCACACCCTGATGGCCATGGTACTTACGAGCATGACCCTCACAATGTTGCCGTGCCTCCTCGTAAGTTTTTTGTTTAGTTTTGTAATTTTTGTGTTCTCTGTTTTATTTTTGTGTTAATGTGTTTGTGAATGTTTTGTTGAAGTGGCGGAAGGTGAAGTTGAGCATCACCATGAGAAGAAGTCAATGTTGAGGAAGGTGAAGGCAAAGGCCAAGAAGATCAAGGAAACGCTCACTGGCCATGGACATAACCATGACCACGATCATGATTATGATTATCATCGTGATGAGCATGAGCGTCATATTCCTGATGATCATGAGGAAGATGATGAGGATGAAGAATTGTTTGAAGATCCAGAAGTTTATGGTGCAACAAGTATGTTTTGCTTTAATTAATTAATCATATATATGCATTAAACTACCAAAATAAGAACGGGAATTAAACCATTGGTCCATATAATTTTTCTATTGCTTATTGCTAATCTTTGAAATTACTGGATTTGATTGGAAAATTGGACTGTAGGAGTATACTAGGAGTTTGGATTTAGTACACATGCATTCATGTAAGTTTGAACAAATGGGAAATTTTTTAGTTTGAAGTTTAAATGATTTAGACTAAGATTTTTGTATGTCCAATTTTTCTTAATTGAATATCTCGTAGTTCACAAAAATGTGAGAATGGGTTTGGGAATAGGCTATATTTCACGTGTGTGTGTGTTTTTCTTCATTTTTTTTTTTTTTTGAATCTAAGTAGAATTAGACACTCCTCAACCCAGAAAGCTTTGCCCCACAAACCAGAGGACTACATACACGAGAAACCTCAAACCAGAGTAGTTACACTGAAAAAATCTCTTCTGCTACCTCTGCCATTGCGGACAAAGTAGTCTCAGCAAAGAATGTTATTGCTTCTAAGCTTGGATACGGCGAGAAAGACAAACAATATGAGTAGTGAAGTTCATGAGAGTGGAAATTATACAAAGTCACCTTCAGAATCAGCTTCACCAGTGGAATATGGAAAGAAAATTGCTGCAACAGTTACTGAGAAACTGACCCAGTGTATGAGAAGGTGGGCTGAAGCAGTAGTAATGAGATGTCAAAAGTGCATGGTGGTGGCTCTGACAGTACGTCTGGGAATGTCATTGAATCAAAGAGTACTACCTGTGGTTGAAGGGCAGGACAAAGAGAGTGTCAGTGAAGGGCTGTTTTANTAGTGTAATAATAATGGGGTATATGATAGTAATTTGATATGAAATTGGACTAAATTGGACTTCAAAGGCAATAATGTTGTAAAATTTGACTACAATATATTCTTTTCCTAGTGATCATATATACTGCCTTGCCCCTCTTTTGAATTTTTAATAACCGAGAGACCAATATTTTGTCATTTGGTTTTCTATGGGATGGTGCCTAACTCTGTTAACGACATTGGTCATGGTGTGCCTTAGATCACAGGTGAGGGTGTTTCCAGTAGTTAATTTATTTGCTTTTGCTTAGGGGAACTTGATTAAAGTTCTTAACTGAATGAATTATTATATGCCAATTGCACCAGGTGGTGAGGAAGCTGCAGGAATCACCCCATTACTTCAGTCACTTGACAAAATGAAAGTCTATGATGAACCGAAGCCAGAATCTGCTGGAACACACCATAACTTAACCACTACAACTCATAATCAGTTCACCAATTTGCCTACTGGAAGCCATGACCAGTTCTCTCCTGAACCAGTTCCCCCAGAATCCCAATCCATCAGAGACACTCCTCAACTCCCAGAAAGCTTTGCCCCCAACAAACCAGAGGACTACATACACGAGAAACCCTCAAACCAGAGTAGTTACACTGAAAAAATCTCTTCTGCTACCTCTGCCATTGCGGACAAAGTAGTCTCAGCAAAGAATGTTATTGCTTCTAAGCTTGGATACGGCGAGAAAGACAACAATATGAGTAGTGAAGTTCATGAGAGTGGAAATTATACAAAGTCACCTTCAGAATCAGCTTCACCAGTGGAATATGGAAAGAAAATTGCTGCAACAGTTACTGAGAAACTGACCCCAGTGTATGAGAAGGTGGCTGAAGCAGGTAGTAATGAGATGTCAAAAGTGCATGGTGGTGGCTCTGACAGTACGTCTGGGAATGTCATTGAATCAAAGAGTACTACTGTGGTTGAAGGGCAGGACAAAGGAGTGTCAGTGAAGGGCTGTTTTATGGAGAAGTTGAGGCCTGGTGATGAGGATAGGGTGCCTTCTGAAGTGATTTCAGAAGCTTTGCATAAGCGGAATGAAGAGCCAGAGAAGGCGGAGAAGCAGCCTATGGGGAAAGTGACAGAGTCAGAGGAGGTGGCGCGGCGGTTGGAGACAAAGAGGGATGAGAATTGTGGGGAAAGCGTGCAAGAGAGTTTTGTGGATAACCAGGCACAAGGAAGTGTGGTGGACAGGCTCAGAGGTGCTGTTGGTACATGGTTTGGCTTAAGTGGAGATCCTCAATCTCAAACTCCTCAACAGTCGCATGGTAATTATATGAGACTTTTTTTTTTCGAAAAGAATTGTTTCATGCTCGTTTTGTACACTTCATATGCACAGCTTCCATAATTTAACGCACAATACACACAATTTTACTTAATTACGTCCATATTTTAAAATGTAAAATGAGTGATATGTATAGACAATGTACACTAACAAGAAGAATCAATGCACTCCATTTTCTAGTGGTGAAGTTTAGTGATATTCTTCCTTTTAAACTTGATAATTCGGTCAAACAAATCTGTTGACAATTGGTTTTGTGAGATTGACATGTAGAAAAGGATTAGGAGAGAGAAATCAGCATGTTTGAAATGTCTTTCTAAAATATCACATTAAACTTGGGTACTAAAGCAATGTGTATGTAGATAAACACCCTGAGTGCTCTTCAGTGGCGGAGCCAAGATTTTAATTCAGGGGGGGCAAAATTATAGGGAACTTTGGAAATACAACCGTTTATCTATTGATCTTCCACTCAATTTTTTAATTAATTTTTAACACTTCATTGCTAAAAAGCCTCAAAGTTCATTACCAAAACATAGAATTTGAAACAATGAAAGAGAAAGAGATTGAGGGGAAAAAAAAGATTAGTGGAAAGATGTAAGCATTAGAGATTTAGTGTCATGAAAAAATAAGACATAATTTGAAAGTATGGATCCGCTACTTAGAGTTGGAGCCATGAAATATTTTAAACACAATTTAGTAGATGATTTTTATTTAAACTTAAAAAGTGTGATGAAAATTGAATTTCAATTGGTATAAAGATTAAGTGTTGTGTATCTCCCATTAAAAAAAAATAGAAGTGTCAATGTGTCCAATTTAGTATTATCCCTTTGTATCTTTTTTCTCTAGTATGATATTTAGTATAACTTTGTTGATAAAAGTACAAGTGTGTAGCACATTTCATGACAGCACAGCAAGTTCTTGCATGTGCTGCCAGAGAATGACCAGCCACCTCATAAGGCACTAACTCTCACAAACATTCATGATATTAAATCAATAGAATGTAAAATCTCAATTACTTGAACTTTAGGTATTTGATAGAAGCATATTAAGCAACTCTTTGTATCAGAACACTGTGGTAGCCAATTCTAATTTTGCAGGTGACTCGAACGCTGTTAAACAGCTCTTTGTTTTCATTTTAAGATATATAACATATTGTATACTATTCTCTTTGTTGGGGGGAATTAATTTCGGCATCAAACTATCAAATTTGTATCATTTGCATAGTTAACTGAAATTATGGGTTAGAATTTGATGTTAATTGGTTGTCTTTGAAATTTGTCCTGAAATTCTTGGTGTGGGGGGCAAAGTAATCCAGAAATCCTATACTAAAGGGGTTTGGGAGGAAGGCCGGGGGGGCAGTTGCCCCCCCTCGCCCCCCCTTGGCTCCGCCCCTGGTGCTCTTTGTTTTGGAGTTGGAACTGGTTAATTTGATAATTTGATTTCCTCTGTTTCATACAGGTGTTGAGCGTATTTCCAATTCTGCTAGTGGAAATTTAGGATACAATAGCCACGCGGCAGAGGGAAGAAGGCTTCAAGAGTCGAGCAACTGATCATGAGAAGATTTGGATCTTTTGAGTCTGTTTTTCAATCAAATGTATAGTTTGGTGTGTGTATGGAATGGTAGTAAGTGCATCTGTAGCAGCTAGGTAGTTTATGTGTGAATAGATTTGGATTCTGTAAGATTGTGTATGCATTATCTAATACTCCGGATTCCGGATTGAGATGGTGTGGATTTTGATGAGTGTGTTGTGTATGTGTTTTTTGAGTTCAAACAAATCTCGTTGATCATATTTCCCTTGCAGCCAATAATGTATCTTCACACACACTAAATATCATCTCTTGTGATTATTGAATATAAATCACAATAATTTATCTTAGTAGTGTACTCAAACTTAGAACGAGATACGTATACCAATAATTCGGACTCTTTTCTTAAACCAGTCTCAAACTGATTCACACAAGAAGTTATTCAAATCCACACTTTTCTTATGGGAAGAGACTAGATAATAGCCTTGAGTATAAAATAGTCGTATCTCGTTCTAAGTTTTGAGTACACTCTAAGATAAAATTGTTCATGTCAAATTTGCACTCATTGGTTTAAAATTAACAATAGGTATCTCATCATCTCATTTATCATATATATATATATATATATGCATATTTTCTCTCATATTGTATAGATCTCACTCAAATGTGGGGCCTACACAATATAGGAGAGAAATTTATATATTTGATACATAAAATAATTGTTTCAACAATAACAACAACCATGTTTTAGTCCCAAAATTTGAAGGTTGGCTATTCATTATGAACAAAAAAAAATAATTATATTTCCTATATTTTAATCAAATTCTCACAAATGCACATATTTTGATAAGTTGTAATTTAGTACCAAATCATTTATCATTATCCTATAATTAGAAATTATTCAAACACATTTTTGTGAATTGAAAAAAAAAAAAAAAAAAATTGTGTCAATTTTCACTTTTCAACTATCAAGATCAAGGTTTTTTAAAAAAAAAAAATTAAGGCCCCATAATTATTAATTGTGTCAATTTTGTTCCTCAAATTTTAAAATCAAGTTAATTTTATATTAAGAAATTTGCTTAATTAAGATTAAAATTAACTTAGTTTTAAAATTGATGGACAAAATTAACAATTGATAATTAAAGAATAAAATTATACTAAATGTATAGTCACGAAATTAAAATGTGATGCCAATTGGAGAAAAATAAGGGCTGCTTGGATTTTTTTTTTTGAGAAACCTTGGATTAATTTATAACATGCTTGAGTTTTAATTTATAATTAGAATTATTACACATGGGTTTAGTACTAATAGTTGGTGAAAAGTAAAGCTATTGTGCACTATTCACAAATTTACACCCAAAACGTCAAGTATGTTATATGGTGAAATTGGATATAGGTGTAATTTTTCATTTTCAAAAGTAAAGACAAGTGTGTTCATAACATTTTTACAATAAATTTTAAGTAGTAAGTTGTTACTTGTTCTAAATTGAACTCACTTCTAAAATTAATTTTTTGCTCATAGTAACAATAAGTACCAACATGCTAAATAAGATTTATTGTGAAAATATTATGAACATAATTTTTTGTTTATACAAGATAGAAATTCTAAGGGTTGTTTGGTAGTGTATTTTAAACAACAGTTTTTAGTATTTAAATAACATTACACGTATTTTCACACATTTTTTTCTTACACATATTTAAAAAAAAAAATTACAAACAACGTTACTAGAATAACATTACCAAACGACCCCTAATCTAGCTTTTAATTTAAGTGTATATTTGTGTGAAACTTCTTCTTGGAGATTTGAACTTCAGTCTTTGTCTCCACACTTTACAAGCATTTATATTTATGAAGTGATCATAGCACTAATAGTGTGCAGTGATGTCGTAACATTTCTTAAAATGAGTGTAATCAGCTGTTTTTGAAGTGCATTGATGGTAAAACCATAATTAAAAATTGTGTATTTAACTCACAATTTCAGTTCAAATTCACGCATGTAAGGCGTGTGCGCATAATTAACACTGCGGTTAAAAGTAAAATCAGGGTCCTAAAACAGTGTAATTTTGCTGAAATACCAAAATCTCCTCCCCATTCCCCGTGCCACGAAGGGCAATTTTGCTTTCTCCCCCAAAGTAGAGCTCCATTTCCTCTCTTTCTCTTATACCCAGCAAAAACCTCAGAACTCAGGTGGGACGTAGAGCCAGCTCGAAGTGACTGTAGCTTAATTCCAAGTAAGTCCTCCGCCACAACCATCAATCCTGTACTTTTTTTTTCAACGAATCAAACTCATATACTTCACTAGGAAGAGCTTCACTCGATGAACATTTCTTATTATTCGATTCAACCCCATTTGCGTATCTGGGTCTTTTCATTTTAATGGCTATCGCTCATTTTTTGGAGCTCTATATGCTAAGAATTCTTTTTCTGTTACTGGGTTTCTTGGATTTGTTAGCTACTTTCAACTTTCATGAACTCTATATTCCTATTTGGTCCAAGAATAGTTCACAAGTTGTCATGTTTTTTGGTCGTTTCGAGGAAATTGTGCGACCGGGGTTTTGATGGGGATAAGGTTGATAATGGGTTTGGATGCATTGAGGAATCCTTGAAAACAATGTGGAAATATTCGGATTCTGATCCCATTTTGGATGAAAAACCCAATACCAGTGAGGATGGGAGTTCCATACGGGGACATTTCTCTGTTAGGCGGAGTTTTTTCGATAATGTAAAGAGTGATGCTAGTAGGGTTCTTGATATTCTTGAGCAGGATGGGCCGGGGTTCGATACCAAATTGGCTCTAAACGAGTTGTGTATAAGGGTTTCGGGGCTGCTTGTGAGGGAAGTTCTGTTGGGAATTTTGTGGAATGTAAATTATGGTAATAAGATGCGGTGTGCGAAATTGGGGTATAAGTTTTTCGTGTGGTCTGGTCAGCAGGAGAATTATAGGCACACGGCGAACTCTTACCATTTAATAATGAAGATATTTGCGGATTGTGAGGAGTTTAAGGCAATGTGGAGGCTAGTTGATGAGATGATTGAGAATGGGTTCCCAAC